>NC_084744.1:12335782-12635782 GCF_033978785.1 Entelurus aequoreus
AAAAAGCTTTACATTTTGGCAATTTTATGAAGTCGTAATTTTACTCGACAAAAGTCACAATTTTAGAAGAGAACTTATAATAATTGAAATTTTACTCGGCAAAATGATGACAAAAAGTCATGATTTTACTCAATGTCACTATTTTACAAGAACAACAAACAAATTGACAATATTGTGATAAAAGTCTGAATTTTATATGGCAAATGTCACCATTTTGCATTAAAAAGTAATAATTTTACATAAAAGAGTAATACTTTTACGAGAAAATATTGCAATATAACAGAAAGAATATGAGAAATTGTTCCCAATTTTATAAGAAAAAAGTCGACACATTGTGAGAAAAAGACTGCTTTTTGTTAAAAAATGTTTTTGATTTTTTTTGTTTGTAATTGGTTTCTTATCTTCATTATTTACTTAATTAGAGCACATTTCAATTGCTTACACACACTTGTTATTACATATGTTGGCCAGAGGGGGAGCACTTTGCAATTTGAAAAATACCTCCTTTTTGTGACCACCCTAATTTTGATAGATTTCAAATGAGACATTCTCTATGATGCAATGGTTTTCCATATTGGGACCATGATTTCGGTCCTAACTTGTTCACCGGTCCTCATATGGAAGGTACTTTTCCTTGTTAGAGCGTCCGCCCTGAGATCGGTAGGTCGTGAGTTCAAACCCCGGCCGAGTCATACCAAAGAGCACTCGGCATCAAGGGTTGGAATTGGGGGTTAAATCACCAAAAAATTATTCCTGGGCGCGGCCACCGCTGCTGCTCACTGCTCCCCTCACCTCCCAGGGGGTGATCAAGGGTGATGGGTCAAATGCAGAGAATAATTTCGCCACACCTAGTGTGTGTGTGACAATCATTGGTACTTTAACTCGTTGATGTCTCAAGAAGGGTAAAAATACAAGAACACGAACACACACACACACACACACACACACACACACATTAACATTTGGACACACACACAAATTAACGTTTGGACACACATATGCTATCGAATAAGGTGTGTTAAAACCTGTAACTAGTACTGTTGATACCACGGAAACTCAAAATGTCTCAAATTCAGTCTGGAAAATTCAGAATTTCCCCCATTTGAACACTATTTAACTTATTTTTAAACTTAAATAATGAACGGTAAGATTGTTTTACTCTTATTAAATGTAATTCTAGGAGTGGTTAACTTCTTTTTACACTTGCTTAACCATGAATAATGAAAAATCGTACTGTTTTAATATACACTGTAAACATGACTGTAAAACTACAGTAAGCAATTGTTAAATAGCAACAGTAAAAGAGGTTCAAATCAAAAATAATTGATGGCACAGTAGTAAACGCAGTAGATTCCTGCAAACAAACAGTAGATAACCTAAATGACTATAGTTATAATACACACGACTTTACTGTGAAAATAATGAAAAATTGTACAATGTCTTCACAAATACTCTGATGTCACAAGCATGCAAATATTCTAAAATTGACGGTATTATTATTTTGACAAAATTAAAGACTTTGCCGATTGTACATTTGAAATTTACAGCATATCTTAATTGTTTTAGGGGTTTGTGTTAAAGCGTTAGCCTAGTTAACTTTTGGCTAACATGTTTTCTGGTATTTTTTTGTGGCAAGTGGTTTCCGACATTGAGGGGTTATATCATGATTGCAAACTGCATGGAAATGAACCACGTTGTGTGTTTAAGAGTGTTACAACTGGTTGCAAGCAGATATTTAACAGATATTTTTGAATAGCTTACTTGAAGGAACATGTTGCGGAAGGCCATGCTGTGAGTTGTCCAGTGAAAGGTTGTACAAATACTTTCAAGTTAAAATCCTCACATGTCCCGGAAACACAGGCATTTTGAATATACTCAATATTGGAGACAGGGCAGCGGTTAGCACTTGTGTATCACAGTGAGAAGGTCCTGGGTTCAATTCCCGGGCTTGGGAGTCTTTCTTTGTGGAGATTGCATGTTGTCCCCATGACTGTGTGGGTGGGGCTTCCTCCAACCTCCAAAGACATGCACCTGGGGATAGGCTGATTGGCAGCACTAAAATTGGCCCTAATTTGTTTTACGGGGAATTTCTGGCGACAAGACAGTAATTTAGCGTAAAATCTGTAGGTTTTTTTGTAAACAGGTTAACAATAAATCAGTTTTGTTCACAGCAATTTACGGTAAGCAAAGACCGTTATAAACTGTTAAATTAACGGACTCAACATCAACATTCCGTAATGTTCTATACATCGTGACTGTATTTTTTACGGTGAATTCCTGGCAACCACAGCTGCCGGTATTTTACCGTAAATTATGCAGATTTTTTTATTTTTTTTTACAGCGTAGGAGTGGTTAACTTCTTTTTACACTTTCATGACGATTAATAATGACAAATCATACTGTTTCACTCTTTTTAAATGTAATTAAAGCAGTCATTTACTTTCTTTTTACACTTGTATGACCATGACTAATGAAAAATCATACTGTTTTACTGTTGTTAAAATTGATTATGGGAGTGGTTAACTTCTTTTTACACTTGTATGACCATGACTAATGAAAAATCATACTGTTTCACTCTTTTTAAATGTAATTAAAGCAGTCATTTACTTTCTTTTTACACTTGTATGACCATGACTAATGAAAAATCATACTGTTTTACTGTTGTTAAAATTGATTATGGGAGTGGTTAACTTCTTTTTACACTTGTATGACCATGACTAATGAAAAATCATACTGTTTTACTCTTATTAAAATTGATTAAAGAGTGGTTAACTTCTTTTTACACTTGTATGACCATGACTAATGACAAATCATACTGTTTCACTCTTTTTAAATGTAATTAAAGCAGTCATTTACTTTCTTTTTACACTTGTATGACCATGACTAATGAAAAATCATACTGTTTTACTGTTGTTAAAATTGATTATGGGAGTGGTTAACTTCTTTTTACACTTGTATGACCATGACTAATGAAAAATCATACTGTTTTACTCTTATTAAAATTTATTAAAGAGTGGTTAACTTCTTTTTACACTTGTATGACCATGACTAATGAAAAATCATACCGTTTTACTGTTGTTAAAATTGATTATAGGAGTGGTTAACTTCTTTTTACACTTGTATGACCATGACTAATGAAAAATCATACTGTTTTACTGTTGTTAAAATTGATTATGGGAGTGGTTAACTTCTTTTTACACTTGTATGACCATGATTAATGAAAAATCATACTGTTTTACTGTTGTTAAAATTGATTATAGGAGTGGTTAACTTCTTTTTACACTTGTATGACCATGACTAATGAAAAATCATACTGTTTTACTCTTATTAAAATTGATTAAAAAGTGGTTAACTTCTTTTTACACTTGTATGACCATGACTAATGAAAAATCATATTGTTTTACTCTTATTCAATTTGATTATAGGAGTGGTTAACTTCTTTTTACACTTGCATGACCATGACTAATGAAAAATCATACTGATTTACTTTTATTAAAATTGATTATGGGAGTGGTTAACTTCTTTTTACACTTATATGACCATGACTAATGAAAAATCATACCGTTTTACTGTTGTTAAAATTGATTATGGGAGTGGTTAACTTCTTTTTACACTTGTATGACCATGACTAATGAAAAATTATACTGTTTTACTCTTATTAAAATTGATTATGGGAGTGGTTAACTTCTTTTTACACTTGTATGACCATGACTAATGAAAAATCATACTGTTTTACTTTTATTAAAATTGATTATGGGAGTGGTTAACTTGTTTTTACACTTGTATGACCATGACTAATGAAAAATCATACTGTTTTACTTTTATTAAAATTGATTATGGGAGTGGTTAACTTCTTTTTACACTTGTATGACCATGACTAATGAAAAATCATACCGTTTTACTGTTGTTAAAATTGATTATGGGAGTGGTTAACTTCTTTTTACACTTGTATGACCATGACTAATGAAAAATTATACTGTTTTACTCTTATTAAAATTGATTATGGGAGTGGTTAACTTGTTTTTACACTTGCATGACCATGACTAATGAAAAATCATACTGTTTTACTTTTATTAAAATTGATTATGGGAGTGGTTAACTTCTTTTTACACTTGTATGACCATGACTAATGAAAAATCATACTGTTTTACTTTCATTCAATTTGATTATAGGAGTGGTTAACTTCTTTTTACACTTGTATGACCATTAATAATGAAAAATCATACTGTTATACTCATATCAAAATGTATTATGGGAGTGGTTAACTTATTTTGACACTTGTATGACCATGAATAATGAAAAATCATACTGTTATACTCTTATGTATTATGGGAGTGGTTAACTTATTTTTACACTTGCATGACCATGACTAATGAAAAATCATACTGTTTTACTCCTTTTAAATTTGATTATAGGAGTGATTAACTTCTTTTTACACTTGCATGACATGACTAATAAAACATCATACTGTTTTACTCTTACTAAATTTGATTATAGAAGTGGTTAGTTTCTTTTTACACTTGCATGACCATGAACGATGTTGAGCTGTTAGCCCTGACTGCATGTGTTGCAGGGTGATGGCGATGGCGTGTACAGTATTTCTCACGCGTCAGTGCGTTGCCTCCTCTCGTCCCCCGTAGCGAGGTTGTGGCACTCTTTGACCATCACGTTTAGAGCGCCCGTCTTGTAGCTGTAGCTGATGTTCAACAGGATCTCGCCGCTCACCCGGGCGTTGCCATAGTCACCCGTCTCGCTGTACATGCTCATCATGCTGCTGATGCTGCTCTAGTGGGCGGAGACAGTAGATTGAGATATACTTTATTCATTTCAATGTGGGAAATTGAGGATTGAGAGAGACAAAGACGTCAATGGTGATGGGAGAGGACGTCAAAGGTGGGCTGGTGATGACATCCTTGTTGCTAGGTGAGGTTTGCCTACAACTCCATGCACCCAACGCCAATTAAAGTCACTTGTTAGCACACAACAAATGTAAATTCACTTGACTTTTTATGTGGGATAGCTTTTTACAGGCTTCAAAAAAAGGTTTCAAGTTCTTTATTCTAGTAACTTTACAATTACAATTTATGTTTCATGAGAATTTAAATAAATATAATTAATATTAACTTTAATCAGTTTTATATAAAGTACAGGCCAAAAGTTTGGACACACCTTCTCATTCAATGTGTTTTCTTTATTTTCATGACTATTTACATTGTAGATTGTCACTGAAGGCATCACGACTATGAATGAACACATGTGGAGTTATGTACTTAACAAAAAAAAAGGTGAAGTAACTGAAAACATGTTTTATATTCTAGTTTCTTCAAAATAGCCACCCTTTGCTCTGATGAATGTTTTGCACACTCCTGGCATTCTCTCGATGAGCTTCAAGAGCTTTACTTCACAGGTGTCATAGTTTTGATGCCTTCAGTGACAATCTACAATGTAAATAGTCATGGAAATAAAGAAAACACATTGAAATGAAAAGGTGTGTCCAAACTTTTGGCCTGTACTGTATATATATATTTTTTTTTTTTAATTTGATTTACTTTATTCCTGAAACAGTACTATTTCCACTTATTTCACCAAGATCAGGAGTATTTTTTAACATTGAAACGTCATTCCTATAACATTGTAACTTTACGCCTTTTTCTTGTTATGTCCTTTTTTTCTTGTCGTAACTCTACGACTTTATTGTTACGACATAACAGTACAACATTGTAAAGTTTTTTGGATATGTTACAACTTTTCTGTTACGGTAATATGCTTTGACTTGCCTTGTCTACAAATTGTGCTCTACGAATAAAACTGCCTTGCCTTCATTTTCGCACATTTGTTGTTGTTATATTACAACTCCAGCAATGTTTCTCTGGAACTTAGTACAAAACACTGTAACATTTCATGAAACAAATTAGAATGAAAGAAAACACAAAAACAAAAGACAAAACATGTTACAATTTCAGAAAAAAAAATAAAATAAAATTTAATTTTAGAAAACACATACCGTATTTTTCGGACTATAATATGTGAAATTATTAACACCTTACCGTAAAATATCAAATAATATTATTTAGCTCATTCACGTAAGAGACTAGACGTATAAGATTTCATGGGATTCAGCGATTAGGAGTGACAGATTGTTTGGTAAACGTATAGCATCTTCTATATGTTATAGTTATTTGAATGACTCTTACCATAATATGTTACGTTAACATACCAGGCACGTTCTCAGTTGGTTATTTATGCCTCATATAACGTACACTTATTCAGCCTGTTGTTCACTATTCTTTATTTATTTTAAATTGCCTTTCAAATGTCTATTCTTGGTGTTGGGTTTTATCAAATAAATTTCCCCAAAAAATGCGACTTATACTCCAGTGCGACTTATATATGTTTTTTTCCTTCTTTACTATGCATTTTGGGCCGGTGCAGAGCGAATTATACTCCGAAAAATACGGTAAACGAAACAATGAACTTATAATTTCAGAAAACAAATTAGGAAAAGACACAACAACTTATAAATTCAGAAAACACAAAAACAAAAGCCGAAAAAATTCACAATCTCAGAAACCGGGAAGGGAATGTCCCCAAAACCCAAATTGACAACTAAATGAAGCAATCATTCAGTTCATGTCCACAGAGCCCGGATGAGGAAGTAAAGACTCGCGGGATGTGGACAAAACGATTGGCTGACTTAGCTGTCAATCTGTCATTTGGGACATTCTCTTCCCGGTTTCGGCTTTAATTTTTGTGTTTTCTAAAAGTAGAATCTCTTTAATCTTTTGTTAATTTGCTTTCTGAAATTGCAAAGTGTTTTTTGTTTTTTTTTGCTTATGTGTTGTAATTTGCTTCATTAAAAGTGTTTTGCACTTCCAGGCATTCCGACTTTTTCAGAAAACTATTTAAATTTCTTATCGTGACATTACGACTTTATCGTTACAGATATACTACTTTGCTTTTTATTGTAAATGTATTCTTACAACTTTGCGACTTTTCTCGTCATATTACGATGTTATTCTCATAACTTTGAGACTTTTCCTGTAATATTGCGACTTTATTCTCATAACTTTACGACTTCTTAGTAACTTAATGACTTTTTTTTACAACTGAACTTCTTCTGTCTTGTAATAGTAGGACTTAATTCTCGTAATAGTACAACGTTTACTGGCAACTGTACGTCTTTTTATGTTAATATAACAACTTTTCATTACTTTATGATTTTTATGTAATATTTGAACTTAATTGTAGAATTCGACTTTTTGTGGCAACAATTCGGATTCCTTCTTCTGACATAACGACTTAATCGTTACAAATAAAGTACATATATTTTCTTTAATAGTAGAATTCCAATCTCGTATAAGTATAATGTTTACCGGTAATTGTAGGTCTTCTTATGTTCAACTTGCTTTTACTTTATGATTTGTACGTAATATTTTGACTTAATTCTCACGACTAACAATTTTTTACAATATTACAACATTTTTCCTCACAATTACACATTTGTTCTCACAATTTATGACTTATCTTGTCCTATATTCCCATAACTTTGAGTCTTTTCTTGTAATATTACGATTTTATTCTCAAATCTTTACGACTTTTTTGTAACTTTCTGACTTTGTTACAACTAAACTACAGTACTTCTTTCTTGCCATAGTAGAGCTTATGTTAATATAACAACTTTTCATTACTTTATGTAGCATTTTGACTTTATTTCTCATAATTGTCTTGCACAACTCAGACCTTATTCACATAACCCACATTTTTTCTCACAACATTGCAAATTTTCTCTCACAACTTTGTGACTTTTCTCGTCACATTGCGTTGTTATTCGCAGAATCTTGCAACTTTTCTGGTAACATTGTGACTTTATTCTCATAAATTCACAACTTCTTTGTGACTTTATGCCTTCTTTTGGACGGAGCTACTTCATTCTCGTAACAGTAGAACTTTAATCTCGTAACAGTACAAAATTATTTGATAATTTTACGACTTTTCATAAATATGACTCTATTTTCACAATTAAGACTTTATTCACATATTCCGTTTTTGTAAGTAACGATATTACTTTCTTGTAATAGTATTACTTTTTTTCTCAAAACATTTGCACATTTGTGATTTTTCTTGTAATATTACAACACTATTTCTCAAACTTTTGACAACTTTTGTGTAAAATTGCAGCCTTTTTTTTATGTACTATTATGACTTTAATATTATAATTCTCTATTCTGTCATTAGGACGTCTTTCTTACA
This sequence comes from Entelurus aequoreus, assembly GCF_033978785.1. Classification (NCBI taxonomy): domain Eukaryota; kingdom Metazoa; phylum Chordata; class Actinopteri; order Syngnathiformes; family Syngnathidae; genus Entelurus; species Entelurus aequoreus. Next base: position 12,344,033 of record NC_084744.1, read on the forward strand.
CTCTATTGTGGCACCAGTGTAATAATCCAACACCGCCAAATAATCAACATGGAGAGTTAAACAAAAGTGAACAATATTATCAACATTTTGGATAAAGCTCCTCTAGTATGGTGCCTACTGTAAATTGTGCTATTGAGACTCTGAATATGATCTATAATACGAAACTACTGCACTAATGTATGATGCCATATGATGCTAATATAATACAATGTGGAGGGGGAGACGACTTACTGTCTCAGCGTCCGAGTCGGGGACATTGAGGAAGCCCCACCTCCTCTCTGAGGCAGGAGTGGAAGGCTAGCAGTGGTTTGAGGGGGGAAGGAAAAACAAGAAGAAGAAAAAAAAAGAAGAACTGAGGCCTTTTGACGTGTTAGTGGAAGAGATGGAAAAGAAGCACAAGACCAGCAACAGCAGTGACCTCCGCTATCATACAGCCAGGATCTACATCCCACTGGGTTGCCATGGCGATTATCAGGCGGCGCATCAGGAACTGGCCATGAAATCAACATGGAATAATAAATCAGCAGCTAAAGACCACTTCCTGCATCATTACATGATTACATTACACTTCTCAAGGCACTAGTCATTTATTTCATACACTTACAAATATTATAAAAATATAATGTATAATATTATAAAATATTATAATGCTACAGTGCATCCGGAAAGTATTTCACTTTTTCCACATTTTCCACATTCATTTTTGTCCTCAAAATTCTACACACAACACAAAATAACGATATTAAAATATATATTTTTAAAAGCTTTTGCAAATGTATTTTTGGGCAGTTTCGCCCATTCCATTTTTCCCATTCCTTTTTGCAGCACCTCTAAAGCTCCATCAGGTTGGATGACAAGTGTTGGTTTTCATCCAGGATGTACATTGCTGCATTTAATAGTCCTTTTTTTTTAGGACTTTGTTGTGGTTCTCCTAACTTTACAACTTGTTTTCTTTCCCCCGCTACTTTTTTTTAAATTTTTGTAAGATAATTTTCTCATAATAGTACTAATATCTCATAACAATGCAACTTTTTATGTTAAAACTCTTTTCACATCATTTCAGTCTATTTTTCTCAACTTTTTACAAAACAAATGTGACTCAATTCTCTCCCTATTACAATTGTATACTTTATGCTACAACATTTAATCTGAATATTATGTTTTTTTCCGCAGTGTCATGACTTTACTCTTGTATTATGACAATTTTTCTCGTAACTTTCCGCATTTTTACTCCTAACTTTACTACTTTTTTATATACTCCTATGTTTTTAGTTTTGTAACATAACAATTTTCTCATAACATCACAACTTTTAAAACTTTAAATCATGAATTTACTACTTTATTCCCAGAATAGTACAACTTTATTCCCTTAGTTATACATTTTGTTGTAATATTAGAACTTTATTCTTGTAACAAAACCCGCAACATTGCTATTTTCGTCCTGTAGTATTCTCATAATACCTTTTCTTGTAACATTAATACTCCTTTTTGGTAACTTGATTACTTTTTTCTAGTAATATTACCACTTATTATTGCAACTTTACATAACGTTTGTCCATCAAATATAAACTACGGATATTCCACATACGGCCTGGGGGCCCAATACAGCCCGGGTATGACATCATACCAGCCCCCTAAAAACACTAGAGTGCTCCTGTTGCATAGAGGAACTTGGTCCACTGTAAACACATTGGCAGATCCTCACTTTGGCATTCTAACCTTGCTAACAAACATAGAACACTGGGATCCAAAATCAAGATTTACATAACTCAGGCGTTCCTCAAGGCACCCATTTAAGTCCTCTCCTTTTTTAATAATGTGATTTACATAAGTAAGCTGCTGTTGTAGCTTGTTTACTTCGGATGCAGTCAGTAGTCATTTGTTCAACTTCTTTAGTTACACTAGTGGTGTTCCTCAAGGTTCCGTTTTAGGTCCTCTCTTTTTCATTATTTGGGCTATTCAACTAGTGACCCGCGAGTTTAGTTAAAAAAAACCTGTGAGAGGTTCATATTTTTGCAGCAGATTCTTAAAAAACACTACAGTGCTGTAGGGATGTACAGTATACCGGTATTGGTATAGTACCGTAATACTAATGAATCATATTCGGTACTATACTGCCTCTGAATAGTACCGGTCCATCCCCCAACCCCCCGTCATCGTCACGTTGTGTCATTGTTGGTTTACGAGCAGACGAGCATGTTCGGCAGCGCACAATCACAGAGTACTTACAAGCAGACACAGTGTGTAGACAGAAAAGAGACAACGGACACATTTTGGCTTAAAAACTGACGATAAAGGTGAAGTTATAACACTGAAACGCCCACCGGAAGAGGTGCTTTAAGACATGGCTAGCTAGTACAGCCGCAGTCGGCAGTGTTTAAGCTACTTCTAAATCACTAATCCTGGTCTCCTTGGCGACAAATTAAAGTAAGTTTCTTACAAGTATCATCCCTGCAGGACGAGGAATAGCTAAACATGCTTCACTACACACCGTAGCTCACCGGCATCAAAATGTAAACAAACGCCTTTGGTTGATTTACACCTAACATCCACTGTAATGATACCAAGTACAGGAACGTATCTAGTCGATACTACTATGATTACATCGATATTTTTTAGCATCACAAAATCTTATTTTGGTTTTTTTAAATTTATATTATGTTTATAAACTCAGGAAATATGTCCCTGGACACATGATGACTTTGAATATGACCAATGTATGATCCTGTAACGACTTGGTATCGGATTGATACCCAAATTTGTGGTATCATTCAACACTAATGTAAAGCATCCAAACAACAGAAGAATAAATGATTATTACATTTTATGTAGATAAAACATGTTAAAAGAGAAAGTAAGCAGATATTAACAGTAAATGAACAAGTAGATTAATAAATCATTTTCTACCACTTGTCCTTAATAATTTTGACAAAATAATAGAATGGAAAATGACACAATATGTTACTGCATACGTCAGCAGCTAAATTAGGAGTCTTTGTTTGCTTATTTACTAATAAAAGACAAGTTGTCTTGTAAGTTCACTGTTTTATTTAAGGACAAACTTGCAATAAGAAACTTATGTTTAATGTACCGTAAGATTTTTTGTTAAAATAAAGCCAATAATGCACTTTTTTGTGGTCCCCTTTATTTAGAAAAGTACCGAAAAGTATCAAAATAATTTTGGTACCGGTACCAAAATATTGGTATCGGGACAACACTACAGTGCTGTCATAGAGACGCTCTTTGACTCGCTTTTTTGTAGAAGGTCCCTAAAAACTGGGACAAAATAGACCAAAATTAAATGTCTACTCTAGAGAATTTTGGTTGTACTACGGAATATACAAAATAAGACTGATAGTAAAGGAAGAAGTCAGGCCCCTCGGTACTAAGCTTTCTGGAAATGCCTATCCATCCAACCATTTTCTACCGCTTGTCCCTTTCGGGGTCGCGGGGGTTGCTGGAGCCTATCTCAGCTGCATTCGGGCGGAAGGTGGGGTACACCCTGGACAAGTCGTTTTCTGGAAATGTGGCCCCGAAAACAATTTAGTTAAATATCCCTAAAAGTACTTTTCAGTTTGGCTCAGATGCTCCTTAGGAATATTGCGTGTGTTCATTTTGTGTCTCCTGCACACAACACGCACCCTGAATAAATGTGTTACTTGGTGTATATAACTCTCATACACATTTATGATATCATATTAAAACAACAATATAAAGCTAGTTCTCCAGAGTGTGCAGCAGCAGCAGAGCGCGTGATGCCTTAAAGCTCACTACATATTTACACAGTCCACACACACACACACACACACACACACACACACACACACACACACACACACACACATTCTTGTATTTGTCACCTTCTTGAGACCTCCGAAAAATGCCTACCTCTTCAGGACCACCATTTGTAGATATATAAAGATTTGTATTTACAACATAATAATATCTACATACTATGTAAATATAAAAAAGCTTGTTGTGAAACATGGGTTGGAATTTCGCAAGAAAAAGGTCACAATTTCACACAAAAAACTTAGAATTTTGGCAGTATTATAATAAAAGTCGTAATTTTACTCAACGCAAGTCAAAATTATACATGAAAAACTGAAAATTTGTGCAATATCATGATAAAAGTTGGAATTATATTCAATAACAGTCGCAATGTTACAAGAAAAGCTTAGAATTTTGGCAATTTTATGAAAAGAGTCATAATTTTACTCGACAAAAGTCACAATTTTATAAGAAAACTTAAAAATGTTGGCAACATTATAATAATAATCTGAATTTTACTTGGCAAAATGATGACAAAAGTCATCATTTTACTCAAATCATGTCACTATTTCACAAGAACAACAAAAACATTGGCAATATTGTGATAAAAGTCAGAATTTTATATGACAAATGTCACCATTTTGCATTAAAAAGTAATAATTTTACATAAAAAAGTAACAATTTTACGAGAAAATTTGGTAATAATACAGAAACAGAAGGAATATGAGAAATTGTTCCCAATTTTATTAGAAAAAAGTTGACACATTGTGAGATAAAGACTGCTTTTCGTTAATTTATTATTTTTTATTTGTAATTGGTTTTTAATCTTCATTATTTACTTCAAAATATTACAGTATGTCTCTATATACATTTTTTATTTATTTATTTTTTTATTAATTTTGGCTAAAAGGGGCGCATTTCAATTTCTTACACACACTCGTTATTACATATGTTGACCAGAGGGGGAGCAGTGCAAATGTTTACACACACTTGTTATTTCATATGTTGACCAGAGGAGGAGCACTTTTAAAAATCCCTCCTTTTTGGGACCACCCTAATTTTGATAGATTTCACCACCAGGGGTGCTAATGAGACATTCTCTATCAGATGCAATGGTTTTCCTTATTGGGACCATGATTTATGTCCTAACTTGTTCACCGGTCCTCATATGGAAGGTACTTTTCCTTGTTGATGTCTCAAGAAGGGTAAAAATACAAGAACACACACACGCACACACACACACACGCACACACACACGCCTGAGAAGACAAGACCCAACAGCTGGCTTGCACACACCCAGCCAGCATGCATATATGTTTGCTCTGCACAGTCACATTGGCGTGTGTGTTTTAGTGCAAGTTCGAGTGAGGTAGGGTGGTTACCATCGACGCAGCGTTGTTGAGGCGGTGGCCGGCCGTCTGGCTGTGAGCCGACATCAGGGCGTCGATGTCTTCCTCCGCATCCTGGTCACAGAACTCCTGAGGACGATAGCCATCACATTGAATGAGAAGCGAGATGTCAGGCCCTAAGGGGGAGCTGGCCACAGCCGCTGTGCGTGGGCGCATTAACTTTAACAAACAAGGCAGCACACAGTTGTTGTCGACTAAATCACGATGTGAATGGAAGAAGTCCACGGGGGGAGGGGGGAGGAAAAGATTTGACCCTGAACATATTGGCTGTAATCCCCAAACACCTTGTGTTATTATAGCATTATAGTACAATGCGTTTTAACATTTAATAAGGCAATATATATTATTAGTGGATGGTCCACATTTAAAAAAATAAACAAAAAATAAATACAATTAAAAAAAATAATGTAATCGTAATATAATTATGATTATATGTTTTTTATTTTGCATAATATCAAGGGTTGAACATTGTTAAATACAATTTTAAAACAATATCCTAAAGCATTACTAGTAATAGTTAGTTAATAAATGAGTGATGAGGTTCATATTTAACAGTTCAAGCCTAATAAAGAAATAAAATGATATGCATTGAAGTGTTATTATTTTAGTGTTATGGGTTAACAATTGTGGGAAAAAATGGGATAATAATAAATTAAATACATGGTGGTAAAAAAAACTAAACATTTTTTTAAAAAGCCGCTACCTTTTCATGTAATGAAATGAGAATAATACAAATTTGTTGTGAAGGGGTCTTGTAACGTAATCCAATGTTTTTTTGATTGATTGATTGAGACTTTTATTAGTAGGTTGCACAGTGAAGTACATATTCCGTACAATTGACCACTAAATGGTAACACCCGAATAAGTTTTTCAACTTGTTTAAGTCGGGGTCCACTTAAATTGATTCATGATACAGATATATACTATCATATATACTATCATCATAATACAGTCATCACACAAGATAATCACATTGAATTATTTACATTATTTACAATCAGGGGTGTGGAGGGGGGGGGGGGATATGGACATCAAGTAGTGGACAGAGAGAGAGAGAGAGAGAGAGAGAGAGAGAGAGAGAGAGAGAGAGAGAGAGAGAGAGAGAGAGAGAGAGAGAGAGAGAGAGAGATCAGAAGGCATAAGAAAAAGAAAAAGTATCTGCATTTGATTGTTTACATTTGATTATTAGCAATCCGGGGAGGGTGTTAGTTTAGGGTTGTAGCTGCCTGGAGGTGAACTTTGATTGCGGTTTTGAAGGAGGATAGAGATGCCCTTTCTTTTATACCAGTTGGGAGCGCATTCCACATTGATGTGGCATAGAAAGAGAATGAGTTAAGACCTTTGTTAGTTCGGAATCTGGGTTTAACGTGGTTAGTGGAGCTCCCCCTGGTGTTGTGGTTATGGCGGTCATTTACGTTAAGGAAGTAGTTTGACATGTACTTCGGTATCAGGGAGGTAAATCTTACGAATTGTTGTAACAGATGATTATAGTGTTATTTCCAAATATGTTTATCAAAAAGTTCTATTAGGGTTTCTTGCCGCTTCGGGGTTGACCTAAGGCCAATTACTATTCAAAAATATATATATTTAAGAAAATTTTTGGCCTAAATAAAGTATCTTAAAGCATAAACAATTACCACAATTAATACATACACAGTGCAGCGCATCTGGAAAGTATTCACAGCGCTTCACATTTTCCACATTTTGTTATGTTATATAGCCTTTTTCCAAAATGGAATAAATTCATTTTTGTCCTCAAAATTCTACACACAATGATGACAATGTGAAGTTTTTTTGGTAGTGCACATTTCTTACAAATTTTTTAAAAATTAAATCACATGTACAGTACATTAGTATCCACAGTCTTTGCTCAATACTTTGTTGATGCACTTTTGGCAGCAATTACAGCCTCAAGTCTTTTTGAATACGATGCTACAAGCTTGGCACACATATCTTTGGGCAGTTTCTCCCACTCCTCTTGGCAGAACCTCTCAAGCACTGTAAGTCTGGCTGCAGCTTCTGCCATGTTGAGTGTGTATGTCTGGAGGGCTCTCATAATGTCAAAACAATAGATGTAGAAGGTTGTAAACAGTGCTCCAACTAAAAATATTGGATTTAGACCCATGAAAGCTTAATACTGACCTTTTTGATTAGGCTTTTACCTAATATTAATATATTTTATTGAAGTAATTCGTATTTTACTTTTTATCTCATTAGTTATGCAAGATTATATTTAGTTTTATTTATTTATTATATATTTACTGTATTTGTATCTTTTTTATTTATTTATTATTATTTTTCATCTTCACACGTCTTACTTGTATTGTATCCTTTATCTCTACTCATGGTTCTTACTATTTAACAAGCGTTATTATTTTTACTTTCCAACGTTCCTTAGAAGGAGCCATCTGCCTCAGGGGTTGTCGGCCGTGCTGTGTGGCCGCTTTGTGTCAGCGTCCTGGTGGCCATGGTCTGAGGAGCTCCTGGTGCAGATGGCTCCTGTGATAGTGTTTACTCACATGCCTCTTCTGTACGCAGCCTTGCATTCATTTGTTCATATAGTTGCATATGTGTGTGAGTTATTATCACATAATAAGTAATTATTATGTGATAAAAACTTTGTAAAGCACTTTGTGTCGCATTTCTTTTATGTATGAAAAGCGCTTTTTAGATGAAGTTTGATGGATTGATTGATTGATGAACAAGAATTCCTACTTTGCGGAAATTCACTTATCACGGTCGGCTCTGGAACCAATCAACTCTATATAAAGGATATTATATAGACCAGGAGTCACCAACGCGGTGCCCGCGGGCACCAGGTAGCCCGTAAGAACCAGATGAGTAGCCCGCTGGCCTGTTCTAAAAATAGCTCAAATAGCAGCACTTACCAGTGAGCTGCTTCTATTTTTTAAATGTTATTTATTTACTAGCAAGCTAGGCCCGACATTTTTAATTCTAAGAGAGACAAAACTCAAATAGAATTTGAAAATCCAAGAAAATATTTTAAAGACTTGGTCTTCACTTGTTTAAATAAATTCATTATTTTTTTTAAATTTTGCTTCTTATAACTTTCAGAAAGACAATTTTAGAGAAAAAAATACAACCTTAAAAATGATTTTAGGATTTTTAAACACATATACCTTTTTACCTTTTAAATTCCTTCCTCTTCTTTCCTGACAATTTAAATCAATGTTCAAGTAAAAATTTTTTTTTTTATTGTAAAGAATAATAAATACATTTTAATTTAATTCTTCATTTTAGCTTCTGTTTTTTCGACGAAGAATATTTGTTAAATATTTCTTCAAACTAATTATGATTAAAATTCAAAACAAATATTCTGTCAAATCTAGAAAATCTGTAGAATCAAATTTAAATCTTATTTCAAAGTCTTTTGAATTTCTTTTGTCTTTGTTAGAAATATAGCTTGGTCCAATTTGTTATATATTCTAACAAAGTGTAGATTGGATTTTAACCTATTTAAAACATGTCATCAAAATTCCAAAATTAATCTTAATCAGGAAAAATTACTAATGATGTTCCATAAATTCTTTTTTTAATTTTTTCAAAAAGATTCAAATTAGCTAGTTTTTCTCTTCTTTTTTTCGGTTGAATTTTGAATTTTAAAGAGTCGAAATTGAAGATAAACTATGTTTCAAAATTTAATTGTCATTTTTTTCGTGTTTTCTCCTCTTTTAAACCGTTCAATTAAGTGTAAATATCATTAATTATTAATAATAACATAGAGTTAAAGGTAAATTGAGCAAATTGGCTATTTCTGGCAATTTATTTAAGTGTGTATCAAACTGGTAGCCCTTCGCATTAATCACTACCCAAGAAGTAGCTCTTGCTTTCAAAAAGGTTGGTGACCCCTGATATAGACTATAGGACTATAAGCTGTAGCTGTGTGAGCCACTTACTGTGTCATTGAGGCCGAGGACAGAGCGGCTTCTGAAACTGAAGGCATCATCGCTGGCTTCAGAACCTGCGGCTGACAGGTCCATTTCTGAACGACTGTGATCTGATTGGTGCGGGGAAGAAGGGCGAGAACTAACGATTCATGCACCAGCAAAAATAAACTCTTACAACAAGAATTAATCATAGGTAATGGATGCACAATGTTTTTTTTCATCTTTTAGGAGAAACAGATAAAGATGTTTATTAGCTGTACGTGAAGACATTTGAAATAAAGTATAAGTGATAGGAGCATCTGTGGGGATGACTTTACAACCTCCTTTATAGTCAGAAGCTTAATGGCAGCAGCTGCCACAGGAGGACATAAAAGTGTCATGAACTAACTAAAGATAATAATGATCACTCTGTCAGAGGGCTATTCATTTAACAATATGAGTGTTATGATTGGGATCTCATTGGACAAAACCAACCTGATGACACTGAAGCTCTAGACACAGAAATAATGGGAGCACCGGAGCTCTTCCCATCATTCCCTGCAGTTTTACTCTCAGGTGCGCTGCTGCTGGAGTGGAAGCTGTAAACGCTCTCAGCTCCATCAGGCTGCTTGCAAACACAACAAAAGCAGCAGTTTTACATGACATGAACCAGCAGTGTGTGTGTGTGTGTTTGCTCACCCTGACCCGCCGGTTGCTACCGCAAGTGGAAGATCTGTCGGGAGTTTGGGAACGCCGGTTGTTGTTTAGTGCGGTCGGTGTCCCGTAGGAGTTGAAAGCCGCCATGCTTCCGCTGAGCGAAGAGTTTAACATTAGACCCCGAGTGGTTAGAACATGCAACCATGATGGTAATGCACTCACTATCTTAGCTGTGCCAGTACCAGTCTAAAGGGGACGTCGTAATTTGGGCCAGATTTTGAGCGTGCAAATAATAAAAAGAAGAAACAATATACACTATCTATAATTGTAAAATGTCATATAAGCAACAAGTACTGTGCTTAACAATCTCTACAACTGTGGGCGTAGTCTAGGGGTACTAGTCGGGGGTTCAAGAGGAGTGGTGAACCTGGGGGCCAAATTTCAAGGGTTAAACATTTCAAAAGAAGAAAAAAGATAGATGAATTTGAAAAATAGTACTATTCAAAATTTTTCTAACTCCAAAAACCAGGAGCAAGTTGTCATCCCAGGGCCCAAAATTTCAGTTGGTGGAAATAAGAATAAAAAACTGGAAAAAAAACCTACCGTAGTTTAAGTTTCATATGTAAAAATAATACAACTGCGTGGAAGTAGAAGTTATTGGTGCCAAATTTTGTGAGGTGCAAAAATAAAAAATACATTAAAAAAAAACAACGTTGTAGAATGTTTCATAATTTTAAAAAAGTCATACTTTATGATGGACAACAAGAACCACATAAAAAAAAACACAACTGAATTTGTAATGTAGGACCCATTGGGGTCTCAAAGGGATGTCAGATTTAGCGTATGCATCATTGTAAAAAGAGAAAAAAATAACATAGTACATTAGTAGTAGTAGAAAAAAATCATAGTATTCCTCATTTTAAAAAGTTAGAATTTTAGAACCCAATATAAAAATAACTAGTAGACAAAGGGTTTGGTCACCCAGGGTGACAATTTTTGGGTGGTGCAAAAAAATTTTTTTCGAAAGAAAAAAAAAAAGATTGTAGAATATTTCCTAATCCTAAAAAGGTGTATTTTTAGATAGACACTAGTACCGTATACAAAACCCCCAAATTTGAACTGAATTGGTAGTAGCGAACCCCTTTAGAGCTCAAGTGTGCCAAATTTAGGGGGTGCCTAATTTTAAAAAGAAAAGTGAAAAAATATCATAGGAGTAGTAGAAATAGTAGGATTCATAATTTTATCAAAGTAAATCAAATGAATTATAGAAAATCCAAAATCAAAGAGATCATACTGTGTGGGGTTAAAAGAAGAAACAAATAGTGAGTAGTAGAACGAGATTTCTCTACAGAATCTCCTCTCTGGTCAACAAAAGCACCTTGAGGATTCTGGCGGGAACTCTCGTTCAACCCTTTTTCGATTACGCATGCACCTCCTGGTACCCTAGCACCTCCAAAACCCTCAAATCCAAACTCCAAACATCTCAGAACAAGCTAGTCAGGTTACTTCTAGACCTCCACCCCAGATCCCACCTCACTCCTACCCACTTCTCTAAAGTGGGCTGGCTCAAGGTGGAGGACAGAGTTAAACAACTTGCACTGAGCCTAGTCTATAAAATCCACTACACCTCCCTGATACCGAAGTACATGTCAATCTACTTCCTTAACGTAAATGACCGCCATAACCACAACACCAGGGGGAGCTCCACTAACCACGTTAAACCCAGATTCCGAACTAACAAAGGTCTTAACTCATTCTCTTTCTATGCCACATCAATGTGGAATGCGCTCCCAACAGGTATAAAAGAAAGGGCATCTCTATCCTCCTTCAAAACCGCACTAAAAGTTCACCTCCAGGCAGCTACAACCCTAAACTAACACCCTCCCCGGATTGCTAATAATCAAATGTAAACAATCAAATGCAGATACTTTTTCTTATGCCTTCTGATCTCTCTCTCTCTCTCTCTCTCTCGCTCTCTTTCTCTCTCTCTCTCTATATGTCCACTACTTGCTGTCCATATCCTACCCCCCACCCCCTCCACACCCCTGATTGTAAATAATGTAAATAATTCAATGTGATTATCTTGTGTGATGACTGTATTATGATGATAGTATATATGATAGTATATATCTGTTTCATTAATCAATTTAAGTGGACCCCGACTTAAACAAGTTGAAAAACTTATTCGGGTGTTACCATTTAGTGGTCAATTGTACGGAATATGTACTTCACTGTGCAACCTACTAATAAAAGTGTCAATCAATCAAATAGAAAACAAGTAATATTCGTCATTTGAAAAAGTTGTAATTGTAGACAAGAACCCTAAACAAAACAACACTAAAACTGTATGGTAGTAGAGGAACCCTGGAAGGCCCAAAGTGGATGGTCACCTGGGGTGTTAAATTTTGGGTGGTGCAAAATAAAAAATGTAAAAGTAAAAAAAAACATAGTAGTGGAATTCATACTTTCAGATGATAAGTACCATATACAAAAATAACTACAACTGTGTGGTGGTAGAGGACCCCTGGAAGGCCCAAAGTGGTTGGTCACCTGGGGTGCCAAATTTTGAGTGGTGCAAAATAAATGGAAAAATGGAAAAAAAACATAGTAGTAGAATTCATAATTCACAAAAGTCATGCTTGAAGATGACAACTACAAACATACTGGTGGTAGAGACCCCTATAGGGGTTTAAGGGTTGCTAACTTTAGCAAACAAAAAAAGAACTATAGCAGTAAAAATTATAAAATGTGTCATCTGAATAAGTCATAATTTTACGTATGTATCCTATTTAACGTCTTCTGGATTTTCTTACACATTGTAAATGAAACACGCACCTATTTGCGTGTTGACTCGGAGCGGAGTGAACGCTTCGCACGCTGTGAGCGTCACCGTCTGAGGCGGACTTTACGTTGAGGCCGTCGAAGCCGTTCTCCGACCTCAGAGGCCTGCTGCCGACTTTGTCCATCTTCATCCTCCTGCCATGAACACATAAAAGCCTGTTATTCAGAACACTACCCATTTCCATGAAAATGGCAGTCCAGTTGTAACAGGTGAATATGTTTGTAACATGCATTACCGCCACCTACAGGGCTGGAGTGGAACAGTATCTGTGCCTGAATCTGTGTGCCTAATGTGGTGGCCAATAATTTTTTTTAAAAAGGCTCAGTCATACCCTCTTTTTCTCAGTCCATCTACAAGATGTTTGGAGCGCCTGCTGGACTTAGGTGTATCGGACCTCCCCGACTCAGGACGGAGACACAAGTTGTCAGCAGACTTTTTATCCACTGTAGCTTTTGGAGGATGAAACACAGAACTTATTAAAAGTGTATATGACATGAATTAGAAAAAGTGAAAAAAAAAAAAAAAAAAAAAAAGTCACCAGTCGGGCTGCTCAGGATTGTTTGCTTAACCACGTCACTGCTCAACAGTTTGTGCTCGAAGCGCTTGGATCGCTCCTCCAGGAACCATTCTCCTGTCACCACCTTCAGCTCTCTGACAACACAAAGTCAACACACTGATTATCTTCAATGGAGCACTACAATAAACACGCCATACCTCCAAAGTACAAGTCGCACCAAAATTTTACATTTTCACTTAAGCAAATCGAGCAAGAGCTTGTTGTTGTGGCTTGTGCAGCCCTTTGAGACACTTGTGATTTAGGGCTATATAAATAAACTTTGATTGATTGACACATCTTACCAGACCTCAGCTGAGCAAGCATCAAAGGATTAATTCTGGGTGTGGGGGTTTTTCGGTTTAGACGGGGTCCTCCGCGCTGCTCCACCGACGTAGGCGCTACTTTGCTGGATGGCGAGGCAATGCGCCTAGCTCTACTACCCTGTGTTGATTCAGCGTCTGTCCCGCTTCCCCTTGTGGTACACTCGGTAGAGAAGCCTCTCTTTCCAAGGTCGAGTTTAATACACACAATTCCCGCTGTTTTAATGGTAGCTTGCCTCTATGAATCGTGCGGGGAGCGCAGGAAACCCCGGAGGGGCTCCTGTTTTCAACCGCTTATGCCGAGGTTCCTCAGCAACCGGAACCTGTTCACACGTTACGGTGCCCCCGGGACAAGCCTCAGTCGCTTCCGACTGAGACTTCTCCAGGCGGGCATCCAGCGCAGCCATCGCTTTCGCCAGGGCCGCCCTTCGAGCCTGGATCTCCTGCCGGCCCATCTCCCAATTCCCCTCCCAGTCTTCCCAGTGAAAGTTCTCGAGCTCTTTCACATAATCTGTAATGTGCTCCGGGAGGTACTCCAGGTGCCCAGAAGCCTCCGGAGGCGCCTCAATCTCCAGGCGTCTAGTAAATTCGGGTTCCATTGCCGGTTCAGCCCCGGACGTAGCGTCCATCGCCTCCTGAGGCGAGGAACCCTGGTCCACTGTGACTGGTTCAGGAGCCGCAGGAGCTATGGCCGGTGTAGGGATCACCACCCCAACGCGCGGATCATGCGGCTGCGGCCTCCCATCAGTCAACCCCGGCTCTGTATCCGATTCATCTAATATCACAACTGGTTCGGGATCTGGAGCTCCGGGTGCCAGGGGGGGAATCTCCATCCCCACCCCCGGTGTACGGGCTTCCACCACTATGGGGGCATCCGGGACCTCTTGGTCAGGTGCGCCCCCTTCTGGGGAGGGCGGACCTGACTCTTGTTCGGATTCAGAACTAACGGAAATCGAGGTGTCCTCTCCCCACCGAAAAAACCCGAGGTTGAAGGTTCCCGTTCCTCCATTATCTGGATGGTCAGGTCCCCCAGGCATCTGCCGTAAACCCCCGATAGCTAGGAACCTGCCGTCCTCAAGAGCATGGGTGGACATAATCCTACCCCCAGTTGTTAGTTCCCATAGTGTAAAATAGATGGAGGTATATGTGGCACCCACCATCATGCGAGGCCTAGTAAGGGATCCCCCCAACTGCTGACAGAACACAGGTATAGCACCCTGAACAAGGCGGGCTACCGCCGCTGCCAGTACCGTAGGACCCCCTGGTTGAAGGTGAATGACTCCCCAGGCAAACCGATAGCCGGGAAGGGTCAGGTAGCAGTGGGAACACATCAACACCCCCTTCATGTCCCAAAAACAACCGTCATATGGTTGCTGGCACTTGTTGCACTTGGTGGTGACCTAATAACCCAAAACAGAGCAGATATGAGAAGAATGATTTTGATTGCACATTTCTAAGCCAAAACTGAGCCACCCTCCTTTTTAAGTAGTGCCATCCGCTAATCTTGTCTTATGTCGATGCCCTGCGGTCCACTGAGAACCGGCGGGTTGCAACATGTCTCATTGCTATCCTTGTCAGCCAGGGACTCTGGATCCTGGGGTGGAGGGATGAGTTTCCCCCTCGACGTCTCGGGAAGAGAGCACCGTACACCATGAACCAGGCGGCCATCGGGACTGATGAGCCCAACCCGACCCAGTACATGGCCCCCAGCACTCCCCAGCCGAGGCCCCAAAGGCTCACCGCCGTCACCCTGTACAGCCACAGCTGTCTGAAGCTGCGAATGAAGGAAGTCAGGCCCAGCAGGGTCGCCACCAGAAGGGTCAGCGCCCCTACCTGAAGGATCGTAGATAATATTCGCAGAGGTCCCCAGAACACGGCCACTGTGTCCAGCACCATCCACAGGAGGACGACCGTTGCCTGGAGCATGCCCAGGCGGGTGGAGGTGATTGAGACCCGACCCAACAGATAGGCCATGACCCAGGAGAGGGTCAGCCACATCTCTCCCAGGATGATGTTCACTTGCATGCTCTTAACTGCTCCCAGCAGGACACAGATCATTCGCAGCCGGTGCTCCCGGTACCATCTCCCCGTGCAGCAGAAGATCAGCCAGATGGAGTCGAGGATCCAAAATTCAAGTGCGGATAGCACTACCCCAGAGGGCCGCATCTCAGTCCCAGTCATATTGGTGAGAGTAGTATTCATACTCACAGTTATCACATAGGGGCTCTGCAGGTCCCTTGTGGTGGCCGCAGCCGGGGCACCCCCAGTCGGGGCTTGAGAGTAGCCATTGGTAGTCAGCTGTAGTTTCCAGCGTGTAGCAGTGGAAAATGGTAAATGGGGAAGTACGGCGGCGTTGCTACCTTAAGTTGCCAACGCCCCGCCCTAGGGGCGGAAACCTCCCCTCGACTCCCAAATGACCCGGCCACCCCCCAAAGGTTGCGCATCCCCTAAGTTTTGGGTACACTTCTCTATTTCCAGCCGGGGTTTTTCTTTCCCACATCAGGACTTCTCTATTCCCAGTCCTGCCTGCGTCATAGTAACGTTCAACTTCCCTTTTTCTAAGCCATGACCTCTCCTTTCGCATCAGGAGTTCTCTTTTCCCAAAACTAACTTCTGCATTCTCGACTAAGGAACTTCCTCAAGGATCATGACTCAGGTTCTCCACTCTTGACCCTACTTTTCCCTAAAAATCGGTCACAAGGGCAACGTTCGGTTATAACCCTAACTATAGTTATTGTATACAACTATTTAAACACAAAAGGTTACATTCATATAGAGTATAATGATTTTCATTGATTTAGTGTGTATATAATTTAAAACGGGCAGTAAAACAGCATATACATCATCAACTTAAAGGTGAGAACTCTTTCAGCAAGAGAATCTATGGTTCACCTACCCCAGCGGGTTAGGCACCTCGCAATACATTTGATTTGACCATCTTGACCATCTATTCTGCGGAACTGGCTTTGGAGCCCTCGGTCTCGGGGCTTCCTCCACCGTCTCTGGTGTTTTACTGTTAGGCTGAGGAAACAGATAACCATACAAGATGAACCATACAATCAGCGGCAAGTTTGACAGATATCCCGCTAGGCAAAGGGAGCTTAAGGCTCCCCAACCTATCCCCCATATTGCTAGGTGGATCATTTTAACAAACCAACGTGAAGCGTGTGCCCCGCGTAAGCGGCACACTTGGTTGTATACATACGTAAGCATTCCTAATACCGCTATTCCTTCAGCGGCTACGGTCACCCACATGACTGACTCAAGCCAGATCGAGGCCAAGTCCAACAGCATCCATACGGCCAGGATCAAGGTTTTCGTGAGGCCGGATTTGGATGTTCCCATCCTGACTCGCCCCAGCAGGTAGACCACGAACCATGACGTTGTATAGTCCTTCAGGCCCAGGGCAACGTTTTCCACAACCACATGTATGACCCCGAGGGTCACACATAGGACTCGTAGACCTTGGTTGTTGGCCCTGTTGCCGGTGCAGCAGAAGATCAGCCAAATAGCTTCCAAGGCGCTGAATTCGCATAGGTCTTTGCTGGTTCAGTCCTGAATGTGCAGGGGAATTCCACGGGAACAGCGCTAGTCCACTGGTTGCATTTGCCATCATCTTCATGGTCCGGTTGCCGGCCATCAGTGTATCAGTTCTCTCAGCTTGTAGATTTCACTTTCCGTGAATCTTGGTTATTTGTTTTCTTCTTTTCACTTTCCGTGAGTCAGTGGGCACTTGTATTCTTCTTGCTGTTCTCAGTTGAGGCGAAGCCGTTAGCTGGTTTGGCTGCTATCGCCAAGTTACTCTTACTCATTGCTAGGCCCCCTATTATACGGGGGTTTCCACCTCCCCCCTTACTTGGGTGGGCTTGTCCCACCCCCTTCTGCACATCACCCCAATTAAGAATCGGAGCACTTGTAGGGCTAAGAGCCCCAGGATTAGGGCACCGAGGGCCGCCGCCCCGTATATAATGAACGGTCGAACAATGTACCATAAGTCGTGTAGAAGCACCATAGCGCCTTCTTCTATCTTGCCTAGCACTTCTCCTGGTACTTCTAACAGTCCTTCCGCTCCTGCCACTATGGCTTTGCCGGATATTTCTAGCAGTGAGCACTCATGGTCCCCACATTTCACCCAGTGTTCGAGCGGGACTTGACAGGTTCCATTGTTATATATTCTATTACGGCCTACCCACTGGTACCCGTTGATTTATTTGCCATTGCACAGACTCTGCCTAAAAGCATGGCCCTCGAGGCGTGTCATTTCGGCGTAACTCACGTGTGGCACCATGTCCATATGAATGTCTTTACGATGTCTCACGGGACCCAGCAACGCCTTGGCACACCCGCGGTTCCACTCGGACGGGCCTCTCTGCCAGACCTTGGTGCATATGGTAGATCTGGACAAATTGCTTTCCAACAGGGCATCACTTTTTATCCATGTCACACTTTGATCAAATGTTTCATACTTCCCTTGATACCACTCCTCACATGTTGGTCCCCAACGGTCGAGTTCCCCACACGGTCGTCGTGCAAGGCCTATAGTGCAGGAGGTTTTGTCTTTGTTACAGGTCATTTTCCAAGGCCTTGGGCTCATGACTGCTGTCGGTCGGTAGCCAGTCCACCAGTACCAGTCGGCTATGCCATCAGCGGCCGAGTAGACAGAGGCAGTATACTGGTATTTGATCCAGTAGTTTTGAGTTAGTTCTAGGCATGGCAGCACCCATGCTTTAAATTTGATTTCTTGGAGGCCCCACCAAGGCCTCTTCAGGTTAGGATAGACGAAATGAGGCCACTGTTCCAGGGCTCCCTTCATTGTTTTGTGCTGCCGATGGCGGGTGCAGTCTTGTCTCCAGCCCCCGGTGGTATGGATGGATATTGGCGGCTGCCATATATCACATCTGGGGGAAGCGTCGTACGTGTGCGCTCCCTCTTGCCAGTCATAGTCGGAGTTGTTTAGGTTCTGAAACATTTTCTCTAGGACACATTCGTCAATTTTAGCAAAGTCATTTTGTGGCACCCCCCATAGTTCATCTGGCGTAGGTACTTTTTGAATAAACATGTCAGAGAATTTTGGGCCGTGTAGGCTTCTTACTTCACCCCCTTTTGTCTCTCGCTGGCTTGCGGTCAGATGTGCAGCGGATCTCTTCCAGACCCACGGCAGGGAGTCGTTCAGCCAATCTTCCACGGTCACATCTCCTAGGCTGTATTGTCCCCCGGCGAAGGGCACGACGAATGAGTCTGCTAGTAGACTAGGCATTGGTTCCCCTAATGGTTCTTCTTTGACTCTACTTAGTACCAGGTACTGTTCTTTCTTGCATCTGTACGGACCTAAGTTCCACAAACACGGATCCAACTTGAAGGCCCTCTCTTTTAGGCAAGACACTGATCGTTGTGACCATGTCTGCGCGATGTTCACTGTCGGGGGATTTTCCTCCTCTCGCGGTGGTTCAGACGGTTGCGCGGTCGTCAGGTTTGTCCCTTGAGTATTAACTGTAGCATGCCTTCTTACCTCTGCTTCCTTGCATGTAAAGTTTATATGTCCCAGGAACATTCCTGAGCTCCGGAGCTTCTGTTGGCATCGGTGCGGAATATGCGGAGCTGGGAGAACGACTTCGTCTTCCCAGTACGTCAGATTGCGGAGGGTGACACATGCCTGGTTGTAGAACCCCTGCGGTCCTTTTTCAGTCGTGCGGATCCAGGTTACTTGGACTTTTCTGGTCTCCCGCCGTACTGGTTGCAACGTGGATCCACTGCAGTTCGCCTACAGAGCCAACAGGTCTGTGGATGATGCAGTGAACCTGGCCCTCCACTTCATCCTGGAGCATCTGGACTCCCCAGGAACCTACGCTAGGATCCTGTTTGTGGACTTCAGCTCTGCCTTCAACACCATCCTCCCTGGACTGCTACGAGACAAGCTCTACCAGCTCAGCGTGCCCGACTCCCTCTGCAGTTGGATTAATGACTTCCTGACAGACCGAAGACAGCACGTGAGGCTGGGGAAGATTGTCTCGGACAGTCGAACCACAAACACTGGTACTCCTCAGGGCTGTGTACTCTCCCCCTGGCTCTTCTCCCTGTATACAAACTGCTGCACCTCCAGTCACCAATCCGTAAAACTGCTCAAGTTTGCGGATGACACCACCCTCATCGGGCTCATCTTGAATGGCGATGAGCCCGCCTACAGGAGAGAGGTGGGCCGGCTGACGTCCTGGTGCAGCCTCAACAACCTGGAGCTGAACGCCCAGAAAACAGTGGAGATGATCATGGACTTCAGGAAAGTCACAGCCCCACCATCCCCCCTCACCCTGATTGACTCTCCCACCCCCGTCCCCATTGTGGACTCCTTCCGTTTCTTGGGCACCACCATCACCCAGGACTTCAAGTGGGAGCTGACCATCAGCTCACTCATCAAGAAGGCCCAGCAGAGGATGTACTTCCTGCGGCAGCTGAGGAAACTTAAGGTGCCGACCGAGATGCTGGTGCAGTTTTACTCAGCCATCATAGAGTCCATCCTGACCTCCTCCATCACAGTGTGGTTCCCCGGCGCCACAGTCCAGGATAAGAATAGACTGCAACGCATCGTACGTGCTGCGGAGAAGGTGATTGGCTGCAAGCTCCCATCCCTCCAGGACTTGTTCTCCTCCAGGACCAGGAGGCGTGTGGGTCGGATCACAGCTGACTCTTCTCACCCTGGACACACACTATTCTCCCCTCTCCCCTCAGGCAGGAGACTACGCTCCATCCAGACCCACACCTCCCGCCACCTGAACAGTTTTTCCCCTCGGCCATCAGGCAAATGAACAAGAACTCCTAACAGCAGCTCCTTGAATTCCTTGAATCCCTTCTAAGTCTATCTGATAGCTCAGTCACAGCTCTTTTTATACCAAATATGTGTTACATGTGTTTTATGTCGCACGTTTGCACCAAGAAAAATTCCTAGTTTGTGAACCCGTTCTCAAAAAATGGCAATAAAACTATTCTGATTCTGATATCAGAAGGGTAGCGTTGACAACCTCAACCTCTTCAATTAGACTGTGTTGGTTGAAGGCTTGAGGGGCAAAGTTGCGGTCCAGATAGCGCTCCTGGAACCCTGCCAGTCGCTGGGATAGCGACATATTCTCTGTCAGCGCCTTTCCATCTGCAAAAAAGCTGGGAGAATTATCCAATGCAAACACTTCGCGCTTGGCGGTCCAGCATGTCTGGTTCAAAAATCGGGTTGTCGCATGTTTTATTCTTACGTGTGCTTGTTCCCAAGGAACGTCTCCTACCAGGTAGCATATACCTAATGCTACCAGGGCCGAGACTAGCACGAGAAAAACTCTCGTTTTTGTGTCGAGTGTCCGGCAATGCAGTCCGAACACTTCTTTAGTTTTCATGACTGATTCCGGACGATGACTGATAGGCTAGTGAGTTATGACTGGTTCAGGACGATGACTGGTAGGCTGGTGAGCCACTACCCTTCCCGCCATTATGTTTGCCTATGTGGTTTCTAAATGTGTGCATTAGTGCTGTCATATTTGTTCGTGAGTCTTTTACTGCTAGCTCCTCCCCCTTCCTTTCCTGCAAGGAGGGGGCTTCGGCTCTTACTAGAAGCCGGTACTATGAACCGTCTCTATACGGTAACTGGAAATACGGTCTATGACTATTCAATCACGTATAACCCATTTAAAAATGCGTGCTAACACGGTAACCCATCTTAAAAAGCGTGTAAAAAATCAGTGTTCTAGGGTAACCCCGAACTACAGGCTAGCTGCTACGCACCCCCCCTTCTAGCCTGGAAGGAGGGGACCTCAGCATTCCAAAGGAGCCGATACGTCAAAAACGGCCCGTAAATTCGAGAAAAACCCGGGTTTAAAACAGACAAAAATCTAAAAAGGCTAAAAAGTAAAAGCTCCAAGTCCAACCTTTAAATGAGGAAAAAACAGATCCAAGTTTAACTATTGAACCGGGGTCAAAAAAGACTAAAAGATAAAAGATCAAAAAGGTAAAAAGTAAAAGATCCAAATCCAACTTTTAAACGAGGAACAAGAGATCCAAGTTTAACAATTGAACCGGGACAAACAAGCAACAGAATGATAAAGGGGCATCGAACACGGGGAATTAACCTCCAGGAGGCCGGGACGGGGCATACACTAAAGGGGCACTAAGAGGGGTAAGATTCAGACAATAAGGGGGATGATGAACAAGGGCGAGTCTTACAGGGGATCTACGACGGGAACTTAACCAACTACAGGGGTTCAGCAGGGGAAAGTAACAAGGGAGAAACTTACGGGGGATCTAAGAAGGGAACTTAACCAACTACAGGGGTTCAGAAGGGGAAAGCTACTATATAACGGGGACAGAAAATATCATAAAAGCTCTAACTGGGCCTAGCATGAAGACAGATAATCAAGAATAATAAAATAAAGGGTAGAGAATGGCTTAAAGGGAAAGGAAAGAACAAGAAGGAAAAGGGATTCGAGCCCCCGGAGGGTTACTTCCGAGGCTGCTCTTTAACATCCTTGCCCCGCTTGCCTCTCAGGCGGAACAGCATACGGGCTAGGCCCGTGTGGCGGCGGGGCGAAGGCTCCCCTGGGGTCAGGGTACTAGGTCCTGGGACCGGCTCGGGCTGTTGTTGTTCGTCGCTGACGGGAGGTTCGATAGACGGTTCGATGGCCTCCCCAGTGATGCCAACTCCGAGAGAGTAGACTCCTTGTAGGGGCACCATTACCGCCTTGATAGACAGTCTGATTTGATACACATGGCCCGGGGGTGAAGGTGAGGGCGCCCGTGAGGCGTACGTGCCAGGTACTTGCGGGGCTCCGTCGCGACTGACGGCCTCCGGGGTCACCAAGTAACTTTTACTCTTCTCCGTCTGCACTGCCCCCAGAAGGCGGAATCCATCGAGGCACGTAGCCTGGTAGAAAAGACGCGATCTTCGGGCCCCGTGCTCCCGGGGTGTTGCGCCCAGGGTTTGGACGGTAATGGAGGAATCAGCGAATACTTCTTCGATCAGGGTGCCCCAGGTCGTGAGTTCCCAGGGCCCTGACCAACCTCCCCGCTCGGCCATTCGCCGATGGTCTTCTATTAGTGTATCAGGAATGGGGGCATACCCCGCTTCTCTGGGATCTCTCCATACTCGGAACACAGTTTCTTCCCAGGTTGAGGCCCAAGGGGCTCCCCCTACAGGGCCGTCCGGCAAGGGTGGTCCGCCGGGCTGGTGAGTCCAGTTTGTTTTCAGCAACTGGGAGATGGAAAGGTCAGACGGGCATCACCCTTTACAGCTATGTGGGGGACCCGTGGGTCCCCCACATAGCTGTAAACCCATAGAAACCCTCACCTGAATTAGATTAACTATAGACCTAAGATAGGCTATATTTCCCCCCTAGTAACTGCGAACAGCACGGCAGAGACACAAGGCCTAGGACGAACCCGTATAATCGATAGAATGTAAATTATATTTAATCAATGTATTTAATCAATGTATTTAATCAAGGAGGAAGTTTGTCAATGATCATGTGAACTAAAGCAGTAACGGTGTCAGGATAAGAGGTTCAAGACAAATGGAGATAAGATCAGGGAAAGTCAGAAGAGAGGTAGATAGGCCCATGAGTACAAACTCACACATAGCCATCCCTGGACCCATAGAAGTTCCCTAGCGAAAGGGGCTGTCAAGGCAGAATGGAGGGACAGGAATAGCGGCCGAAGTAAAAGTTGAAGATAAGTTCAAGATAAATGAGAGGGCGAGTAGAATGCTATAGCAAGCAATACATCCCTAGTTCAAAGTAACCCTCACGACAGTACTAATTAGCCGGGTGGGGACGGAGTGATACACTGGCACTTAATTGTACAGTTGGAAGAAGGGAGGAACGGGGAGAAGGGTCATCCAGGTTAATCTGGAATAGACTGGTTGGTGCGTAGCTACTAAGTATACGGTAGCCAAAAAGGGGAGAGTCGAGAATGAACTGAATGAACTAAGAATCGACCAACGAATAAGTAGAATATAGTATGACACAGTATAGCCCCATAGGAGTAAGAGGTGGATTGGTTAAGAGAGAAAACCACCCCCCATAACCGAGGGTATATAGGAGTGTAAAGAACATTATTTCGGGGGATTCCTTACGTGCACGTAGCATCGAATGGGTAATCGAGAGGTCTCTTTGCAACTTGGACTGGAACAAAGAACTTTGCCCAAAACTCTCCAAGAAGGACCCGATTCGACAAAGCGAGAGGCCTCGCTCCATTCCTATCTCCCCCTGTGACCAAACGAGAGGACCAGGACCTCCTGTCCTACCAGAGGAACCAGGGCGTTGGCCCCGCGGGGCCCCCAAGGCTCGCACAGGACCGACTCCACTGCTCCTGCTGGCCCCCCTCTCCGGCCGGCACAGCAGAAGCCCGACGACGGATCACTCGGCCGGGTGACACGTCAGGGTTTGCCCAAATTCAAGAGACTCTTTTCGGCCACTTTCGACCTAACCCCGGCCCCCCTCCAGGGGACCCACCACAAAGGGCCTCTCAAAGTAAGACCCAATTCGAACTGAATTAGACACCCTTTGATGATTTATTTGTTACTTTTTATATCTTTTTATATTTCAACTTCTCATGATTTTTGTGAAATGATTCATTAACGCTGTGCAATGCTTGTGCCATTGAACCTGCATTAAGGGGCATTATATCAAGATTCATGAAGAACCTGCATTAAAAAGCATTATACCAAGAAGCCAAAATTTGCATCCTTTCAACCTTTCACCTACCGACACGTCCTCGACGATAAACCATGGGATCACAGTGTGTACAACACCTAGCTCTCAAGGGTCACTCTAATGGAGTCCACTAACAATTATGTCCTGTAGGGCTGTTCATTTCCAACGCCCTCAAATCCAAACCTAGTCAGTAACAAAAGCCAAGATTCATAGAGGCAAGCTACCATTAAAACAGCGGGAATTGTGTGTATTAAACTCGACCTTGGAAAGAGAGGCTTCTCTACCGAGTGTACCACAAGGGGAAGCGGGACAGACGCTGAATCAACACAGGGTAGTAGAGCTAGGCGCATTGCCTCGCCATCCAGCAAAGTAGCGCCTACGTCGGTGGAGCAGCGCGGAGGACCCCGTCTGCACCGAGAAGGACAGGACCCGTGGTACGGAGTGCTGGAGTTAGACGACTCGCAGGAAGGAGCTTGTAAGTCAAATAACGGGAATCTAACAATATATATATATATATATCATATTTTTACAGCACAATGCAAGGAACCATACGTCACTCGAAATGCATGGGCAGAATGTACTCTAGAAGTAAAATAAAATTAAATAAATTGTTATAAATAAATAAAAAATTATAATATACAACAATGCTTTAAAAAATGTAATAATGTGCAAAGGCTAATTTATTCCAGCAATTATATATACCGGTAAAAGGTAAAACTAATATATAAAATACACTTATAACATGCAACTCAAGATATTTCAAGCCTTCTTTTGATATCATTTTGATGATTAAGGCTTACAGCCTATGAAAACCTTAAATTAAAAATCTCAGAAAATTTGGGGATTTCAGAAACTGTAAGCCATGATCATGAACATTGTAAGAAACAAAGGCTTGGCATTTCTCACTTTGCATTTACTGGGTTTATATCACATGTTCGAAATAAACTCAAACTCAACTCAACTCAACATATTAGTTTTCACATTTGAAGTTGAATTGCTGACATGAATGGACCTTTCACCCGTATACTGTTCACCAGTAAGTGTTAAATGCTAAGAATTGTGGATTAAACAACATGAAATTAAACTAAATGCAACTTAAACCAAACAACATTTATTAAGTGTTGGTTTGCTATTAATCAAAAAAGCATTTTTTCCTTTTTGTTTGGCATTTTAAAAACCTTGTCTGTCCTATTTTAAAGCAATCCCAGCGCAATGCAGGGAATCAAAAATAAACATATATTTAGTCCATCCATTCATCCATTTTTACAGCTTGTACCTCGTGGGATCACGGGGGGGCTGGAGCCTATCCCAGTTGCACTCGGGCGGAGGGCGTGGTACATCCTGGACAAGTCGCCACCTCATGGCAGGGTCAACATAGATAGACAACATTCACACCTACACACCCAGGTGCATGTCTTTGGAGGTGGGAGGAAATCAAAGTACCCATAGAGAACATGCAAGTTTGCTGCAAAATTTTTGTTGTTTTTAGTGTTTATTCATTTATCATTTTCTCTTTTTCAAAAAGTTGTTAAGAGAAACACAAGAAGTTAATTTCACTCTTTTTTTTTCACAGTGTTGAACTTACTTTTACACTTGTAAGACAAGTGAGAACATCAACAAACCTACCAAGTATGACTCAGTCATTCAAGTTAAAACGGAACATTTTACTGTGTTTACCTTTAATTCTTAACAATGGTTAATTTTTTTTTACACTTGCGAGTCAGTTAAGACTGTTTTGACACATTTGCCACTAAAATTGGGTTTTAACAGGTTTTACTTTTTACTGAGGTTAGCTTCTTTTTACAATTGTACGACATTTAAGGACTTAAGACTCTTACTTTAAAAATGGCCTTTGGTAGTGAAGATGAGAGTGACCCTTGGAAAAATATATGTTCATACTAGGGTTGTACAGTATACCGGTATTAGTATAGTACCGCGATATTTATGAATAATATTCGGTACTATACCGCCTCTGAAAAGTACAGGTCCCCCACCGCCCCGTCGTTGTCACGTCGTGTCATTGCTGGTTTACGAGCAGACGAGCATGTTCGGCAGCGCACAATCACGGAGTACTTACAAGCAGACACAGTGTGTAGACAGAAAAGAGACAACGGACGCATTTTGTCTTAAAAACTAACAATAAAGGTGAAGTTATAACACCGGAAGAGGTGCTTTAAGACATGGCTAGCTAGCTAGCGGCTAAAGTACAGCCGCAGTCAGCAGTGTTTTAGCTACTTCTAAATCACTAATCCTCGCCTCCATGGCGACAAATAAAGTATGTTTCTTACAAGTATCATCCCTGCAGGATGAGGAATAGCTAAGCATGCTTAACTACACACCGTAGCTCACCGGCGTCAAAATGTAAACAAACGCCATTGGTGGATCTACACCTAACATCCACTGTAATGATACCAAAGTACAAGAGTGAATTATATTTATATAGCACTTTTCTCTAGTGACTCAAAGCGCTTTACATAGTGAAACCCAATATCTAAGTTACATTTAAACCAGTGTGGGTGGCACTGGGAGCAGGTGGGTAAAGTGTCTTGCCCAAGGACACAACGGCAGTGACTAGGATGGCAGAAGCGGGGATCGAACCTGGAACCCTCAAACTTGCAAAGTTATTGTATAATCCTAATTGTTATATGTATTATAATCATATACCAGCACTTTTTTTTCAGGACTGTCACAGTTAACGCGATAATAATGAGTTAACAAAAGTTACTCACCTGCTCCCACCTGCTCCCAGTGCCACCCACACTGGTTTAAATGTAACTTAGATATTGGGTTTCACTATGTAAAGCGCTTTGAGTCACTAGATAAAAGTGCTATATAAATATAATTCACTCTTGTACTTTGGTATCATTACAGTGGATGTTAGGTGTAGATCCACCAATGGCGTTTGTTTACATTTTGACGCCGGTGAGCTACGGTGTGTAGTGAAGCATGTTTAGCTATTCCTCGTCCTGCAGGGATGATACTTGTAAGAAACTTACTTTATTTGTCGCCATGGAGGCGAGGATTAGTGATTTAGAAGTAGCTAAAACACTGCTGACTGCGGCTGTACTTTAGCCGCTAGCTAGCTAGCCATGTCTTAAAGCACCTCTTCCGGTGTTATAACTTCACCTTTATTGTTAGTTTTTAAGCCAAAATGCGTCCGTTGTCTCTTTTCTGTCTACACACTGTGTCTGCTTGTAAGTACTCCGTGATTGTGCGCTGCCGAACATGCTCGTCTGCTCGTAAACCAGCAATGACACGACGTGACAACGACGGGGCGGTGGGGGACCTGTACTTTTCAGAGGCGGTATAGTACCGAATATTATTCATAATATCGCGGTGCTATACTAATACCGGTATACTGTAAAACCCTAGTATGAACATATATTTTTCCAAGGGTCACTCTCATCTTCACTACCAAAGGCCATTCTTAAAGTAAGAGTCTTAAGTCCTTAAATGTCGTACAATCGTAAAAAGAAGCTAACCTCAGTAAAAAGTAAAACCTGTTAAAACCCAATTTTAGTGGCAAATGTGTCAAAACAGTCTTAACTGACTCGCAAGTGTAAAAAAAAATTAACCATTGTTAAGATTGAAAGGTAAACACAGTAAAATGTTCCATTTTAACTTGAATGACTGAGTCATACTTGGTAGGTTTGTTGATGTTCTCACTTGTCTTACAAGTGTAAAAGTAAGTTCAACACTGTGAAAAAAAAAAAGTGAAATTAACTTCCTGTGTTTCTCTTAACAACTTTTTGAAAAAGAGAAAATGATTGCCCAAGGACACAACGGCAGTGACTAGGATGGCAGAAGCGGGGATCGAACCTGGAACCCTCAAGTTGCTGGCACGGCCACTCTACCAACCGAGCTAAACCGCCCCACATAATTCATTTCCTACCACTTGTCCTTAATAATTTTGACAAAATAATAGAATGGAAAATGACACAATATGTTACTGCATAGGTCAGCAGACTAATTAGGAGTCTATATGTTTGCTTACTTACTACTAAAAGACAAGTTGTCTAGTATGTTCACTGTTTTATTTAAGGACTAACTTGCAATAAGAAACATATGTTTAATGTACCCTAAGAATTTTTGTTAAAATAAAGCCAATAATGCAATATTTTGTGGTCCTTTTTATTTAGAAAAGTATCGAAATAATTTTGGTACCGGTACCAAAATATTGGTATCTTGACAACACTAGTTCATACTGAAGCACTTGAGGCCAACAACACACACACATGCAGTAGTCGTGTACTAGTTTGAGTGCTGCAGGCATCACACTTACGAGATCTTAGCACACACGTTGCACCTCCACTCGCGCCGCTTGGTGGCGGACACACGGCACTCGCTGCACACCCGCAGCCCGCAGTCGTCGCAGAGCTCGCCGCGGTCAAAGATCAGGCCCAGCGTCTTGAGGCAGCGGCCGCACTGACGCTCCCCGGACTCTCGAGGCGCGCTACGAGAACCTTTGCGTTTGATCTCCAGCAGCTCGTTCTTCAGCTTCCTGTGGGGACGGCAAACATGAGAAGACTAGGCGAGACAAAAGGGGAGACGAAGCCCACAAAGTGCTGCTCACCGTATTCTCTTCTCCTCTCGCTTCCTCAGCTTCTCGTCTTTCTGCAGCACCTTCAGGATGGTGTCGCGCTCGTGCTCCAGCAGGAAGGAGAGGTTCATGTCATCCGGGACTTCCATCACTCATTCGGGTTCCACTCGGCAACGGTGGCAGAATCAGTTAAGCAGAGCGTGGAGTTGGCGGCCCGCTTCCTTCATTTCCACCACCATGGTTCCAAATTCACATTGTTGTCCAGGCTTCCGCAGAGGATCCTGGAGAAGTCAAGGTGGTTGAAGCAATTGCAACAACTTCAGTGGCTGCAGCATTAAAGGCCTACTGAAAGCCACTACTACCGACCACGCAGTCTGATAGTTTATATATCAATGATGAAATCTTAACATTATAACACATGCCAATACGGCCGGGTTAACTTATAAAGTGACATTTTAAATTTGCCGCTAAACTTCCGGTTCGAAACGCCTCTGAGGATGACGTATGCGCGTGACGTAGACCGGGGAACACGGGTATGCCTTCCACATTGAAGCCAATACGAAAAAGCTCTGTTTTCATTTCATAATTCCACAGTATTCTGGACATCTGTGTTCGTGAATCTGTTGCAATCATGTTCATTGCATTATGGAAAAGGAAGCTGAGCAAGCAAAGAAGAAAGTTGTCGGTGCGAAATGGACGTATTTTTCGAACGTAGTCAGCAACAACAGTACACAGCCGGCGCTTCTTTGTTTACATTCCCGAAAGATGCAGTCAAGATGGAAGAACTCGGATAACAGAGACTCTAACCAGGAGGACTTTTGACTTGGATACACAGACGCCTGTAGAGAACTGGGACAACACAGACTCTTACCAGGATTACTTTGATTTGGATGACAAAGACGCAGACGTGCTACTGTGAGTATGCAGCTTTGGCTTCTAAACATTTGATCGCTTGACGTATGTGCGCAACTTTTTTTTGCGTATGTACGTAACTTTTTTAAAATATATAAGCTTTATGAACCTTGGGTTAGGTGAACGGTCTTTTGGGCTGAGTGATTGTGTGTGTTGATCAGGTGTTTGAATTGTATTGGCGTGTTCTATGGAGCTAGGAGCTAGCATAGGAGCTAGGAGCTAGCATAACACGTACCGTACCGTACGTGCGCGTCACGTACGTAACTTTTTAAAAATATATAAGCTCTATGAACCTTGGGTTAGGTGAACGGTCTTTTGGGCTGAGTGATTGTGTGTGTTGATCAGGTGTTTGAATTGTATTGGCGTGTTCTATAGAGCTAGGAGCTAGCAGAGGAGCTAGGAGCTAGCGTAACAAACACGCAGGTGTTATTATGCAGGATTAATTTGTGGCATATTAAATATAAGCCTGGTTGTGTTGTGGCTAATAGAGTATATATATGTCTTGTGTTTATTTACTGTTGTAGTCATTCCCAGCTGAATATCAGGTCACCCCCGGCTCTCACAGCATCTTCCCTATCTGAATAGCTTCAACTCCCCACTAGTCCTTCACTTGCACTTTACTCATCCACAAATCTTTCATCCTCGCTCAAATTAATGGGGAAATTGTCGCTTTCTCGGTCCGAATCTCTCTCACTTCATGCGGCCATCATTGTAAACAATAGGGAACTTTGCGTATATGTTCAACTGACTACGTCACGCTACTTCCGGTAGGTGCAAGCCTTTTTTTTATCAGATACCAAAAGTTGCAATCTTTATCGTCGTTGTTCTATACTAAATCCTTTCAGCAAAAATATGGCAATATCGCGAAATGATCAAGTATGACACATAGAATAGATCTGCTATCCCCGTTTAAATAAAAAAAAATCATTTCAGTAGGCCTTTAAAATGGCTTTGGTAAGATGAAGAATGAAAATTCATTGTGTAGTATCTTCAAAACATTCAACAAACTGGATTTTCTCTGCTTGTCTCTTGAGAAAACCTGCTATTTAATTCACTCCAATCCGTCATTCTTGCTTCATTTCCGCCCCTTACACCGACAGCTTGCTTCCTTCACACAAATTAGGAAGCTGCTTAGCTCCTTTATGAATGAGTGCAGCATTTAGGGTGGAGAAGCTGCAGCTGCACTGTGATAAATGGGAATATTTCTCCTTTAAGACACAATGGTGGGAATGTGTGATAGGAAATTACACTTTATGGCTGTCATAATACTTAATAGCAGTTTTTCTCAACCTTTTTTGAGCCGAGGCACATTTTTTTCATTGAAAAAATGCGGAGGCACACCACCAGCAGAAAACATTAAAAAAATGAAACTCAGTAGCCGATAATGACGATAAAAAGTTGTTCTCGCAATTGTTGGATATGAATTCAAACCATAACCAACCATGCATCACTATAGCTCTTGTCTCAAAGTAGGTGTTCTGTCACGACCCGTCACATCACGCCGTGAGTTATTTGGAGTGTTTTGGTGTCTTCCAGTGTGTAGTGTTTTAGTTCTTGTCTCGCGCTCCTATTTTGGTGGCTTTTCCTGTTTTGTTGGTATGTTCCTGTAGCAGTTTCATGTCTTCCTTGAGCGCTATTCCCCGCACCTGCTTTGTTTTAGCAATCAAGGCTATTTAAGTTGTCGCTATCCTTCTTTGTGTGGACATTGTTGATTGTCATGTCATGTTCGGATGTACTTTGTGGACGCTGTCTGCTCCACACGCTGTAAGTTTTTGCTGTCGTCCAGCATTCTGTTTTTGTTTACTTTGCAACCAGTTCAGTTTTAGTTTCGTTTTGCATAGCCTTCCCTAAGCTTCAATGCTTTTTCTTAGCGGCACGTGCCTTTTTTTTTATTTTTGGTTTAAGCATTAGACCTTTTTACCTGCACACTGTCGTCTACATATTGTGATCACGACAAGCCATGTTCCCGACATCTACAAAGCAATTAGCTACTTGCTGCCACCTACTGATATGTAAGAGTATTACATGGTTACTCTACCGGGCTCTAGACAGCACCGACACTCAACAACAGCACATTTGCAGATTATTAATACTGGTTTTGCAAAAACATTTTTAACCCAAATAGGTGAAATTACATATTCTCCCACGTCACACCAGACTGTATCTCACGGCACATCTGTGTGCCGCGGCACAGTGGTTGAAAAACACTGCTTTATAGCAGTAAATCTAAAATTGTGTTACGTGTACTACTAGTCAGTCGTGTATAAAGAGAGTATGGTCAACCTGGTTTCAGGCAATCTCCTCAATGATTGGTCAAAAGACACTCATGTGACTACAGGGCGCCATAACTGCTACCAACTTTGAGCTAATGCTATGTGTTTGCCTTCCACGTTAGTTTTTCGACGTGCAAAAAAGGCCCCGTTGTGCAGCACGGGGCTGCTTCACCTGCGAGAATTGTGGAAAGCTTTTACATCGCTTTCCCCACAACCCGGAAAGAATACAATTTTGGGAAGTGAAGGTTGGCGAACAATACTGGAGAGCCACCGATTACAGCATCATGTGCGAAGTAAACACACGACACAGAGTCTGCGTTTTGTTCAGGAGAGAACACACAGAAGCTAATATAAATAATAACATAAGAAATTAACACAATTAAGACGTGGTTTGACAAAAACAGTCTTTGAATCTCAGTAAAACTAAAATAATGATATATGGTAACAGTAGAAGAGAAATTCAAACACAAATACAAATAGACGGACTAGACATTGAAAGAGTAAAATAAACCAAATTTAGGGTTTAATAATAGATGATAAAATGAACTGAAAATCTCATAAAAAATATACAACATGAACTGGCAAAAAACATGTCAATAATGAATAAATCAAAATACAGTATGATCTGCACCAAAATTCACTCCATATTCTCCACTGCTCGCCAGTGTTACCATATCTGAGTATTGTGCAGAAATGTGGGGAAATAACTACAAAAGTACACTTCATTCACTTAGCATGTTAGAGAAAATAAAATAATACATAATGAGTGATACATACAGTGATTACAAATACATTGGAGGCAGCCACCACAGTTGACATACTTCAAACAAAGTCGCAATTTCTCTGTGATTGTTAGTCCAAAACTAATACAGATTTTGGCAAAATGAGGGTAATAAGTTATATTTTTGGTCGTACTGTGTATTTTTTTTAAATTTTCATTGATTGCGCCTGTCGGGTGCGCGTGAGAGTGCCTGCTGGTTACGAAACACCACAGGAATGTAGCAGCAGAGGGCGACAAATACGGCCGCAAAACTTTGACGAAATATATGCAGATTTTATTGTAAGTTTATGAGCTGGAGTATGTTTAGAACTATATTTAGATATATTATTTTGGTTTATTTCGTCAGAAAAACTAACATCAAAACGAGAGCAATTGCATGCATCCGGGCACAGCCGCACACATCCTTGGTAGTAAAAATGGTGCCTCTCATTTAGTTGGCCGTACTCTTTTTATACACGACATCCACTGTAGTGGTACGCCAAATAATCACAGTATTTTATTTTCCTATATTCAAACACTGTGTTACTATTCAGACCGTTTCCAATGATCCAGTGGCCAAAAATGTTAAATATACTTGCTAAATAAAACCTATGTCTTGTTCTTAATGAACACTTAGGCCTATTACGTTACTGTATTTTAATCTTGGTCATTATGGTGGTACTTGGAGAGTCAAGTTTTTTCTGAGGTGGTACTTGGTGAAAAGAGTTTGAAAACCCCTGCTTTATAGGACACGCAAACTTGCAAAGTTATTGTATAATCCTAATTGTTATATGTATTATAATCATATACCAGCACTTTTTTTTCAGGACTGTCACAGTTAACGCGATAATAATGAGTTAACAAAAGTTACTCAGCTGTTGGTGTTTTGGCCTCCCACATCTCTTATATATGAAATCTATTTGTCTGCAAACAATAATATTTTACTAATAGTGTTGGGAGGATGTTTCTACATTAGGGACTTGATTGAGGTTCCTCGCGACGCTACGCTACGCTACGGCGCTCGCCTTGCCATCGTGCGTCTTTGGGCTGGCGAATGCCGCCTTCGACCACAGGGAAACTCGCAAGATATTGGACACTGACACTGACACACTGCCTCGCCTCGGATGTAATGAAGGTTATGATCCTGCCGCAGTTACGACTTTTACTTCTTATGTTTAGTCAAGTTGGATGTCCACTTGTTGCTGCGCCCCACGGCGGAGGACCTCACAAACTTTTTTGGAAGGTGGAAAAAGTCGCAAAGGAGATCTCTGTTTTGTTCACTTTAAAGGGGCCCTATTATGCAAAACCAACTTTTCTTCCTTATTGATACCTGCTGTTGTGTATTTGAGATCTGTATAAGTCCTGAAAAGTTTAAATCAAACCGTTGAGGCTTTGTGGAGATATTTATAAAGCAATCTTGCCTTCCTTCAGATTTCCGCAAACAATATTAGGTAAGTTTTTCCCATTGGTGATGTTAGTGAATTATCCATGTATGGTAAAAATATACCCAGAGTGCTTTGCGCCAGTCTGCCATTGTAGTCCGCTTTAGTCAGAAAGCTCCTTCTTTTTCTGTCATCTTGTTGTGGGGCAGACTGTCTTGTACATGCACATGCGTCCTCCACTGTTGCCATTTCTAATACTAAGTAGAGTATAGTTCGAACTAGGGCTGGGCGATGTATTGATATACTCGATATATCGATACACTCTGTGCGATATAGAAAATGACTATCGTGATATTCGAGTATACATTCTCACGCAGTTGCTTTTAGCTACGGGCATTACACTGTATGCGTTTCCCACTCTTTCTTGTCTCTCCTTCTCACACAGACTTAAACAAGCGCACCTTTTTACACACGTCACGCGTGCAACGTCACACGCTCCCGCGTAGCAGAGAGGTAGCGACATGGTAACGTTAGCTGTGATGCTAACGGTGAGGTACGGGTGGTAATACGAGAGAGAGAAGGTGTGAATCTGGTAACAAATGCAGGAAGAATTAATTACCAAGAAAAACAGCACGGGATCCATCGTCCGGCGGTGGATCCCGCGAATGTAGCATCATTTGAAAAGTCACCCGCTTGAGAATGAGGAGTGCTTGAAACTCCGCATGTCAACATCTCCGGCCGGTGCCACACCAACAAAATGCCGAATCAACTGTTTCCACATCAACACCGTATGAAAAAAATAGTCAACAACAGAAGGAGATAACGTCCACAGGAATCTATTATGCAGCTCATTTTTATTTGACAGTTACTGAAATATCTTGTGTGACATCATGCACAAAAGTGCACTTTATTAGTTTTAAACTATTGTAGTGGCGTTCTGTACAAAAAGTACACTTTAATTTAGTGTTGTTTTGATATGTCATCTTAGTGACATCATTCACAAAAGTGCACTTATAGCTCGTTTTAAAATGTCTCTGACAATCTTGCACTTTCTGTTTTGGAAATGACATGAATGTCTGTGCCACTGCTTAATAACTGTTTAATAAATACAGTTTTGGTAAATTGACTTAGTTGTGATTTCCCTCTATGCATGAAAGTTTAAAATGAGCATATATTAATGCAGTATGAACAAGGATGTTTTAATGTAGACACAAAGAATCATCATACTTCTGTGATTATATGCATCAAGTGTTAATTCAAGGCTTAGGCAAAATATCGAGATATATATCGTGTATCTTGACATGGCCTAAAAATATCGAGATATTAATAAAAGGCCATATCGCCTAGCTCTAGTTCGAACTTAAATCTGTCAATAGACTCACTGTGGAAGTGCTAAAACCCACAACAAAGATGGCGGGAGAAGACGCTGTCGAAGTGGAGCCACGTAAATAGGACTGCCCATAAAACGGACCATCCCGAAGAGAAGAAAACGGTCCGTAAAACATAATCTATGCAAAATTTTGACCAAAGAACCACCATTACATGTTATGTAGACCACAAGGAAGTGTTTTAAAAATCACAATATTACCTCTTTACTGTAAGATTGTATTGCTTTTATGGGTATCATTCATTGGAAATAGTCATGTATACAGTATGTGCAAGTGCACATCCATGACACGTTACTGACACCTAGTGACCAGTCAGTATTCACAACTACATAATGTTAATTTCTCTTAAAAAACGACACTGACCTTCAAAATCTAACGAATCAGATTATACTATTAAAAAAAACGGCACAATTTTGTTTAATTTCGTGATAAATGTGCGTTTTGAGTGACCACCAGTCCATACTGTAGCGGTGGGAAAGCAGTGGAGTTCCAGCCGATGTTGAGTCACAGGAATGAATTTAGAGCAGACATGGACAAAAAAAGGTAAACTGAATGGCAAGTTTAGACTTAGACTTAGACAAACTTTAATGATCCACAAGGGAAATTGTTCAACACAGTAGCTCAGTTACAATGATGGAAAGTGTAAGGATGGAAAGAACAATGCAGGTATAAATAGACTAATATAGCGATAAAAAATCTAACATATATACGAATATATACATAATATGTGTATATATGTGAATAATATATACACTACCGTTCAAAAGTTTGGGGTCACCCAAACAATTTTGTGGAATAGCCTTCATTTCTAAGAACAAGATTAGACTGTCGAGTTTCAGATGAAAGTTCTCTTTTTCTGGCCATTTTGAGCGTTTAATTGACCCCACAAATGTGATGCTCCAGAAACTCAATCTGCTCAAAGGAAGGTCAGTTTTGTAGCTTCTGTAACGAGCTAAACTGTTTTCAGATGTGTGAACATGATTGCACAAGGGTTTTCTAATCATCAATTAGCCTTCTGAGCCAATGAGCAAACACATTGTACCATTAGAACACTGGAGTGATAGTTGCTGGAAATGGGCCTCTATACACCTATGTAGATATTGCACCAAAAACCAGACATTGGCAGCTAGAATAGTCATTTACCACATTAGCAATGTATAGAGTGTACTTCTTTAAAGTTAAGACTAGTTTAAAGTTATCTTCATTGAAAAATAAGGACATTTTAATGTGACCCCAAACTTTTGAACGATAGTGTATATACACAGATATATTATATTATGTCTATAGCATATATACAATATATACCAATGACCATGTACAATATTACAGTATATACAGTATATGTGACAGCAGCAGCATAAAATAGAGAGTAGATCCAGCAGGAAATAGAAAATAGACATTATAAACAAAGAGAGGTAGCTAACATGTCAGGTGTCAGGTAATAAACAGATGTCATCTATTGCTGTATGGCGAGTGATTATACAGCTGGATGGAGTGTGGAATGAAGGAGTTCTTGAATCGCACAGTGCGGAAAGGAAGTTGAAGGAGTCTGTTGGAGTCTGAGCTCCGCTGTCCCTTAATTGTCAGGTGGAGTGGGTGGGCAGGATTGTCCATGATGGCGAGCAGTTTGTCCAGTGTCCTCCTGTCCCTCACTGACACAAACGCCTCCAACTGCGTGCCAATAGTTTGGCCGGCTTTCTGAATCAGTTTATCAATCCGGTTTGAGTCCATTTTGCTGGCGCTGCTCCCCCAACACCAGCAAACCACTGCAAAGTACAGTGCACTGGCCACAACAGACTGATAAAATAACTCCAACAGCTTGCTGCACACATTAAAGGACCTAAGCTTCCTCAGGAAAAAGAGTCTGCTCATGCCCTTCTTGTAAACAGCTTTGCAGTTGTCCTTCCAGTCCAGTCTGCTGTTCAAGTGGACTCCCAGGTACTTGTACTGCTCCACTACTGCCACCTCCCGGCCCTGAATCTTGATGGGCTCCACCGGGGTCACTCTCTTCCTGAAGTCGATGACCAGCTCCTTTTGTGGCTTGGAAGCCCTGGCAGGTCGCTCTCTCCACAAGATTGAAGTTATTTCCATCCACTGTCGCTGTGAGTTGAGTTATCACCGGAGTTCCTAGCTGCTAGCAGTAGCAGGGTTGCCAAGTTTTCTTACTATAAGCCACTTTGGGCTTGTTTTTTCTGAAATCACTTGCAAGTTTGTGAGACGCGGGTTGCGTTTTTTGGCCTTATTTTTTACCATGTGGTTGCTCATTTAAGCTTGCTTTTCTGTCCCCACAATAAAGACACACGGTATTTTCCTTTTCCATGCTTCCATATAAAGTTTGATTAATATGATTTGATTTTCTACACAATGTTTCCTGGTTTTTGCACCCACGCTCGACTCGGCGTGCCCCCTGCAGACAATGCACGCAAATGACGCATGTGCAACTCCGACAGAAAAACAAGTGAAGAGACAGAGTGAGAGTTGGTGGCAGTAAGTCTGCAAAAGCTGAGAAAAACATCATTAAAAATGAAGGAATGGGAGAAAGAGAGAGCACCTAAGGACTGGATTAGACACCAGGGGGAACATGTCTTGCGTCTATGTGTGTGTTTCTGTAAAAGAGTGTTTGTGTCCATTTCGTTTGAGCTCTTAAAAAACATGTTTAATAAACAAACATTTGCTCAAATCAAACAAATTGTCTAGTCATTTTATATTGTGTGTCTATATTCAAAATGTAGACTCATTAAATATATAAAAATAGTTTTATATTTTCCAATTAATCCCAATTAATCATGAGTTAATAAAATACAGCTAACCATGACAGTGTTTCCCACACATTCATTTATTTGTGGCGGCCCGCCACGAAAGAATTACGTCCGCCACAAATAAAAAAAATAAAAAAAACAACTAAAAGACAATTTTTTAAATGTATTTATTTATTTTTTTGTCCTGTCCAGCTTCTCAGGCAAATCATATAGTTGATGTAGATGCCCATATAGGCTGTTCAGATTTACTTTACAAAAGAGAAGTGTAGGATACGTATTTGACCACTACTGTTTTCTGTTTATTTGTAACTGACCGTGGCAGGACACCTCTGCCTCTGTTTCACTTTATGTTGCTGGCAAATAATATGGTTGTAGTAGTAGGCTAAAGTTAAATTATTTAGTATGCACTAATTAAAGGGGCAGAGCTTTGAGACATTTTAGCTTTTATATTTTATAAGATATATTTTTTGTAAGAACCACAATTAATACATATATTTCAGTGAATAACTTCTTGTTCAAATCTGTATATAAATATGTACATAAAGTGTTGTAATTATATTGTAAAATGGATGGATGGATGGATGGATGGACGTTTAAAACAAAACTGTTATTATTAATTAGTAAGTATACATTTTTTGAGCCTTTTTAGAGAAAATCATATCATTGTAGTAAATTATGCAAATTACTCGATGATGTCATGTGACCACGCCCATAGCCACGCCCCCACCGCCACAGGTATCTTGGCAGTTTATGGGAAACACTGCATGATTAAATATTTTAACCATTTGGCAGCTCAATTTTTTCCCATTATTATTTTAAAATTTTTCCTGATATGCCAGCATCTCAAAAATAATAAAAAATTCTAAACTACAGTATTGACCTGAATATACGTATGCTTAAAAAAGACAAGTCGTCTAATATTTAAGGTCAAGAACAGGGGTTGCCAACCTTTACTAGAGAACTACTTACAACTAGGTGTGTAACGATATGAAAATTACATATCAAGGGGGTTGGTAGAGTGGCCTGGCCAGCAACTTGAGGGTTCCAGGTTCGATCCCTGCTTTGGCCATCCTAGTCACTGCCGTTGTGTCCTTGGGCAAGACACTTTACCCACCTGCTCCCAGTGCCACCCACACTGGTTTAAATGTAACTTAGATATTGGGTTTCACTATGTAAAGCGCTTTGAGTCACTAGAGAAAAAGCACAATTCACTTAATGTGACCAAAATGATCACGGTTATTATTATCACGGTATTGTTGAACGTGCTCAAAAAAAGTTTTATTTCATAAAAAATAAAAAATAAATTGACACACAATATACTATCCTTTGTAGGAGAAATATTACACATTGTTCTGGCTTATTCAGGGACATATCCTTTGTGAGGGTGTAAATATGTTTTTTTAATGACAAAGGCAAAATGGGGTTTGTTAGTACTTTGGAAAGACACTAATGTGTCTTGTTTTCGTGGTGTCATTTAAGCCAGCTCGCAAGCTGCTTAAGCAGTATCATCGTGCCGTTAGTTTTCAGAGTGAGGTAATCAATCACGATTTTCCGAAAACTAAAATTTGAAACCGTGATATTAACCGTCATAACGATAATCATTACATCCCTACTTGCTACACAATACAACAAATATAACCCAGCAGGCACAAGACATTGAAACAATGTTAAGGAACTTGTTGAATTAGGTTTTGACGTTGAGCAACTCAGACATAACGTTGAAACAACATGCTTTTTGACAATGTTTAATCAATGTTGGGTTCTGACGTTGATTTGATCGTTGAATTTTGGTCATTTCCCAACCAATATTCTACAACACAAATACAACTTTGAAACAACATGCTTTTTGACAATGTTTATTCAATGTCAGGTTTTGACGTTGACTTGACCGTTGAAATTTGGTCATTTCCTAACCAACAGCGTTGATCCAACGTGAGACATCAACGCTGTCACAATTTACAAATATAACAATTTTGCAACGTTGTTTCAAAGTCAGTTTTAAAGGACATGCATGTATAATCAACATTGTATCAATGTCTTGTGCCTGCTGGGACGCAATAATGTGAAATAAACGACTATATTTCACAAAATGCTGTGTGCTTGGTTTAAAAAAAACAACCTTATTAATCAACACTTATCAAGCACACAACTAAGCCAGTGTCGTTGAGAGTGAAGGCTCGGGAATCTTTCCATTCATATTTAAACTCTCGCTTTTAGTCTGAGATTTGTTTCTGAGATTCGTTTCCGGGATATGTTTATGACGCACTCAAAAAGCCCTCCCTCCCTCCCTACAAACAAACAAACAAACAAACAAACAAACAAACACACACACACACACACACACACACACACACACACACACACAGGCTCCCCATCCCTTTTCCTTGCTTTCATCCAATCACCAGTCAGGACACAGCCTGGACACATTCACTGCCTCACAGACATTCCGGGATTATGAGAAACATTTTTTAGAAGGGAGCAACGAACAAAGAAGCCAAAGAGGCAAATCAGAGCTTTTCTGAACAGATAAACCGAGAGACAAACTGGAAAAAAGGGCTAAGAATGCTAAGATAACTGTTATCAATACAGCACTGATATTGACATGATTAAAAAAAAAATTACTGTATTTTACAAACTATATATATATATGTACTTTTTCCTACGCTTAGAACCTTGCGGCTTATTAAATGGTGTGGCTAATTTATGGATTTTTCTTCGCTAATAACAATAATGTTTCTATTCAACAAATGGTTGGCAACACGACAGAGAGACTGAAAAGGTGTTATTGTTTGCGCTATGGCGCCATATTTTGGACGAGTTTGCTCACTACAGGTGCTGCGGTTTGAAAATGTATTTCCCGTTTCCTGCCTTGAACCAGAAGTATATCCGGTTTTCAATCAATCCAATCCACTTTATTTATATAGCACATTTACACAACAAGAATGTTTCCAAAGTGCTGCACAGCCATGTTAAAAACAATATTAAAAACAATATTATGCTACACCAATGACTGAATAAAAACAAAGAATAAATGAATAGAAAACCAATACAAAAACAATATAAAAAATAAATATGATTAAAAACGATTTTAAAGGGTAAAACCAATTAAAACAGTAAAATAGACATCAAAATTTATTTAAAAAAAACACAGAGGACAACAGAGGACAGAAGACCACACAACTCACGTAGTGTTAAAAGCCAAAGTGGGTCTTAAGACACTTTTAAGTTTTGTCTACTATTCGTCTATAGCGTTTCTGTTCGAAAGGATTCTTCATTCATCACTCCATGCAATGTTTGTAAGTTTTACAAATAACTAAAACAATTGATACTTACTAAACCGTCCCATGTGTGATGTCTATAAGAGTGTTTACATAAATCGGTCGTTGTAACACGAACGGCGCATGGTGATGCGCGGATTGTTCTTCCAAGGTGCAGATGGAACGACTGAAAACGGCGTGCACTGCAGTAAGATTATGATTTATTCCTCATAAATCATGAAGGAACAACACAAACACAAGAAAACAAACAAAACAAGCGTGCCTCTGGCACGGGAAGCTAACAGAATAGCTACACAGCGAAAGCTAAGGCGGAACTTAGCGCAAGAAACACAAGGAACAAACGTAACGTGTTGCATGACAGCAAACAAAAGCACCAGACTGAGTGAGGCGACAGGCAGGACTAAATAGCTCTCTGATTAGTGCCCGGGAACAGGTGAGCGTCCCGAACACTAATCAGAGGCAGGTGAAAACAATCAGCACCCCTGTTTTGTGTTTCTTGGTTGTCATGGGTGCTGATTGTTTTCACCTGAACTTAAAAGACAAGTGAATCAAAACCTAAATAAATGTAAACAAACTATGATCGGGGCAACGGATCATAACAGTCGTGCTATCATTATGTAATCAAGATAGCATCATTAGTATTTAGCGAATATGCTAAAACGTTTATGGGTGTCTATGTTAGTATAGTATTAACTTACAATAGCATTCTTTTTGTATTATTTCAATTTTGCAAATTCACCAAAACGTCACCGTGGAACTATTG
Organism: Entelurus aequoreus; assembly: GCF_033978785.1. Classification (NCBI taxonomy): domain Eukaryota; kingdom Metazoa; phylum Chordata; class Actinopteri; order Syngnathiformes; family Syngnathidae; genus Entelurus; species Entelurus aequoreus. The sequence continues at coordinate 12,386,212 of NC_084744.1, forward strand.
AGTCTGTTTAGCTCAGGGGTGTCCAAAGTGCAGCCTGGGGGCCATTTGCGGCCCGCAGCTAATTGTTTACCGGCCCGCCACACATTCTGGAAATGCTATTGCAAAAATTTAAAAAAACATAAAAAAATGTGGAATGAGGTGAAATCTAACTAGAAAAAGTTGCAATGTTGACACAAAGCTGCCATGCAGGCTGTTTTTTTTCTTTTGTCTATCTTTATTTTTATTTTTTTGCCATTGCTCAAAAAAAAAATCCATGTTATATTGAATTATTGACCTATTCAAGGCTCCAATTATTTAAAATATTTCACTTTAAAATGTTTTATGTGGAAAATATTGCATATATTGTGTGGTTGCCATATACAAATATCAACGTTTTCTTTGACAAAAGAGCATAAAACAAACAAAATAATAGTTAAAACGTAAAATCGACAGATATATCTTAAGTTGATCTCGTAACTTAAGTGTTGAAAGTAAAAACAACTAATAAAAATGTATCCCCTTATGAGTGGGGCACCTTTTGGATCCCAAATATATTTAATGGGATTTTATTCATCTTTTCACTGTGATTACTCAAAAATAATAATAAATTAAAATCAATGGTGTCCTGCATTATTGATCTTTTTAAGGCTCTAATTACTTCACATCAAACATTGCTTTCTGAATGTTTTTGGCAGTGGGGGAAATACTGCATATTTCAGTTTTATTATAAAAAACTAAGTTGTCTTTGACAGGAAAGGCTTTTTTTTTTAACTTAATATCAACCTGAAGTTGATATAATGTAGAGAGTTACTGTAAGCGTTAAATAAATTTAAAAAATAATAATTAAACTTTTTTTTAAACAAATTTTAACATTTTAATAATTGAGACCCTTTATGGTCCCCGGGAGCCCTAAAGGTAAAAAATAAAAATAAAAATCCATATATTTTGTTATGGTTTTGAAAATGAAAAATATCAAATTGGCCCCCGCATGCTTTAATTTTCCCGTGTGCGGCCCTCAGTGGAAAAAGTTTGGACACCCCTGGTTTAGCTGATTGGAGAGCTACCTCCAGCAACTAGTGGGTCCATGATGATGACTTCTGTTTTGTTTGATCAGCCGTTTTACTGCCGTGTGACAGGCTCCGTTTGGAAACAATTAAGGCATGTAAATAAACATTTACAAAATATTTTGGACTGGTACATATTTGCGGCTTATGGTCCAGTGCTGCTAATATATGTAAAAATATTGATTTATTCTATAATTTGGTGGGTGCGGCTTAAATACAGATGCACTATAGCCTGGAAAGTATGGTATTTTCCAGGTCATCTTATGTTTGGTTCGATACAATGTGTATCGTCACTAGACGGAATTATTGGTGATTAAAAAAAGTTATATTGAACACATTTTTGTTTTATTTATTTGTTTTTGTTCCCTTGCTTGACTCTTTTTTTCACAGCTTCTCTTCCTATCAGTTATGATCACTATGTCTGTGTGCTGCAGTAGGCGTGGTGTCCTGAGTACACACACACACACACACACACACACACACACACACACACACACACACACACACACACACACACACACACACACACACACGCGCATTTCTGCTGTTCTGCACACACATGCTGTTCTGCCATTGAGTAAACAGCAGCAACGAGGGGAAGATACAAAGTTTGGCTTTTCAGCACAAATATCAGGTCAATTTTAAGTCTGGCAGTGATAATAAATGTTCTACAGTCATACTCAGAAAAACGCGTGACTCATATTTTTCAAGGTTGTCCGCCACCCAACCAATCAATAATGATTCCTTTGTCGCCGACTTAATGCTTAATAGGTCGCGTCACGGTGCTTTGTAAGTCCTTTTGCGCAGGAGGACGGCCATGTCTGCCTGCGCGCAAACACCGCGGTGGCCTTGTTAATTAATGAGCGCAGGTGGACAAGCAGAGGGCCTGCGGATGATGGAAGAAAAGATGTGGGGTAAATGTTGAATGTGTAACTGTCACGACGTGGACTATCTTGCAGCTGGCTGCGTGGATTGTTTTCCCGGAATACAATCGGACCAGACCAGTCATGGATGAAGGTATATACATGATTTATTTTCGGGTCTCCCTATGTCTAGCATTAAAAGATTACAGTTGGTACAAAATGCGGCTGCAAGGCTTTTGACAAAAACAAGAAAGTTTGATCATATTACGCCTATACTGGCTCACCTGCACTGGCTTCCTGTGCACTTAAGATGTGACTTTAAGGTTTTACTACTTACGTATAAAATACTACACGGTTTAGCTCCAGCCTATCTCGCCGATTGTATTGTACCATATGTCCCGACAAGAAATCTGCGTTCAAAGAACTCCGGCTTATTAGTGATTCCCAGAGCCAAAAAAAAAGTCTGCGGGCTATAGAGCGTTTTCTATTCGGGCTCCAGTACTCTGGAATGCCCTCCCGGTAACAGTTAGAGATGCTACCTCAGTAGAAGCATTTAAGTCCCATCTTAAAACTCATTTGTATACTCTAGCCTTTAAATAGACCCCCCTTTTTTAGACCAGTTGATCTGCCGTTTCTTTTCTTCTCTCCTCTTCTCCCCTGTCCCTTGCGAGGGGGAGTCGCATAGGTCCGGTGGCCATGGATGAAGTGCTGGCTGTCCAGAGTCGGGACCCCGGGTGGACCACTAGCCTGTGCATCGGTTGGGGACATCTCTGCGCTGCTGACCCGTCTCCGCTCGGGATGGTTTCCTGTTGGCCCCGCTGTGGACTGGACTCTCGCTGATGTGTTGGATCCACTGTGGACTGGACTTTCACAATGTTATGTCAGACCCACTCGACATCCATTGCTTTCGGTCTCCCCTAGAGGGGGGGGGGGGGGGGGGGTTACCCACATATGCGGTCCTCTCCAAGGTTTCTCATAGTCATTCACCGACGTCCCACTGGGGTGAGTTTTTCCTTGCCCGTATGTGGGCTCTGTACCGAGGATGTCGTTGTGGCTTGTACAGCCCTTTGAGACACTTGTGATTTAGGGCTATATAAATAAACATTGATTGATTGATTGATTGATTAATCTTTTACTCAAAAAGTACGAAACAAAAGGCGCGCACAAGGCGGAGGCAAAAAATACTTAGGACACGAAACATGAACTAAACAACGCACTAAACTTTGGCTTGAATAACAAAAAAACTTACATGGCAAGACAAGAGCAGCATGAACGAAGCATGAATAATGAGCATGAAAATGTCATTCAATGTCAGGAGTATCAATGGCATGAAGTGAGCAGGAGTAATGTCGCCAGGCCGACTACCTGGCAACTACGGGCTTAAATAGTAATGTCATGATTGACAACAGGTGCGTGAGTCCAACACATGACAGGTCAAACAAATGAGTCGTCATGGAAACCAAACAATGGAGCGTAAACAGGAACTAAAAAGAGTCTTAAACCAACAGAACATAACTAAACAAAACATGACCACAGAACATGACAGTAACGGTACATGTATGTTTATGTTTGGTTCACACAAAAGCTAAGCTGTTATGACATTTCCATTTTGTTGCATCGGATAGTGACCTTAAAAACCGAAGTAGGTACCGAACTATATGTGGTTTTGGCAAACTGTAACCCTTTAGTGTTTGTCATGTTGGAAAGAAGCAGTGAGGGTCAAACTGGCGCCATCTTTAAAGGTCGTATGTAATGACAACATTCCTCCAAATACAATATGTATCTAAAGAAGGCGTATCATTTATGAAATGTTTGGCCTTGGCGGAGGTCCGCACTCAGCTGCAGTTAATGACGTGACATTAGGATGCTCGATGGTCTTAAGACGCTCCATGGTCTCTATTGTGTTTGCCTTAGGAGGATGGACAGCTGTGCAAATAGCAGCAGCAGCCCAGTGGAAACGACAATGAACTAATATTCCTCAGCGCTAAGAGTAAACCTCCACTAATCACAAAAAGTAATGAGCCTTTCAGCATGACGGGTTGTCCAAAATACGGCCCGCGGGCCGAGTGCAGCCCGCCGGCATATTCAATTTGGCCTGCGAGGCGTCATGAGTTCAAAAAGGAATCGCACCGCAGAGTGTTTTTAAAATAATTTTAAATATACCTTACGGTATGATTGTTACAAATTTGCCATAGTATTGGGCAATATGGACAATGTGAGTAATTGCAATTGTAATGTAATGTAATTGCAAATCAGGTTAATGACTATGAATTGTACATTGAAATTAAATCAGCACAGCATTTATTTTTACTTATATGACAATATCCAAACAGCCTTCCCTAGTCATGGCACAAAAAAACCTGATCACTTTGTGGACATTATAAAAAAAAACCTCTTAACGCCATAAAACATTCAAAATTACACCTATTTAAATCCTTTACAGTGTATGATGGGGGAAAGCAAAACACTCTCAACACTTATCCATGTTTAGAGCATTTTAGCTGCCGGATATTTCTGATAGATTACAAAACTTTAAGGAGGTCGTCACGGAAGTAAACAAGGTAGGAGTCAAACTTTTAATATCCAATTATAATAATAATACATTCATTATATTATTATAATATGTACACATATGTAAAGGCTATACAGTATATATACATGTATACATATACTTGCATGCATAAAAATATATTTACATATATACACGTATGCATATACATATACATTTACATACATATACATACATATACATACATACATACATCTTCATACACACACACAAACACAGGCTCCCCATTCCTTTTCCTTGCTTTCCTCGTGGTCATCATATGTTTATATATATATATATATATATATATATATATATATATATATATATATATATATATATATATATATATATATATATATATATATATATATATATATATATATATACAGTTGTGCTCATAAGTTTACATACCCTGGGAGAATTTATGATTTCTTGGCCATTCTTCAGAGAATATGAATGATAACACAAAAACCTTTCTTCCACTCATGCTTAATGGTTGTGTGAAGCTATTTATTGACAAACAACTGTGTTTACTCTTTTTAAATCAAAATGACAAAAGAGAGTACCCAAATGACCCTGATCAAAAGTTTACATACCCCAGTGACTTTGATCTGATAACATGCACAAAAGTTGACACAAACAGGTTTGAATGGCTAATCAAGGTTCCAATCCTCACCTGTGACCTGTTTGTTTGTAATTAACGTGTGTGTATAAAAGGTCAGTGAGTTTCTGGGCTTCTGACAGACCATTGCATCTTTCATCCAGTGCTGCACAGATGTTTCTGGATTCTGAGTCATGGGGAAGGCAAAATAATTGTCAAAGGATCTGCGAGAAAGGGTAATTGAACTGCATAAAACAGGAGAGGTGTATAAAAAGATATCCAAGGAATTGAGAATGCCAATCAGCAGTGTTCAAACGCTGATTAAGAAGTGGAAAATGAGGGATTCAGGAAGACCAGCAAAGATTTCAGCCACAACTGCCAGGAAAATTGTTCGAGATGCAAAGAAAAATCCATCAATAACTTCAGCTGAAATACAGGACTCTCTGAAAAATTGTGGTGTGGCTGTTTCAAGATGCACAATAAGGAGGCACTTGAAGAAAAATGTGCTGCATGGTCGAGTCGCCAGAAGAAAGCCATTTCTGCGCAAATGTCACAAAGTATCCCGCTTACATTACGCCAGGGGTGTCCAAAGTGCGGATCCGGGGGCCATTTGCGGCCCGCAGCTAATTGTTTACCGGCCCACCACACATTCTGGAAATGCTATTGCAAAAATTAAAAAAAACATAAAAAAATGTGGAATGAGGTGAAATCTAACTAGAAAAAGTTGCAATGTTGACACAAAGCTGCCATGCAGGCTGTTTTTTTTCTTTTGACTACCTTTATTTTATTTTATTTTGCCATTGCTCAAAAAAAAAAAATCAAAAAAAAAAAAGTATGTTATAATGAATTATTGACCTATTCAAGGCTAAATTGTGTGGTTGCCATATACAAATATCAACGTTTTCTTTGACAAAAGAGCATAAACAAACAAAATAATAGTTCAAACGTAAAATCGACAGATATATTTGAAGTTGATCTCGTAACTTAAGTGTTGAAAGTAAAAACAACTAATAAAAATGTATCACTTTATGAGTGGGGCACCTTTTGGATTCCAAATATATTTAATGGGATTTTATTCATCTTTTCACTGTGATTACTCAAAAATAATAATAAATTAAAATCAATGGTGCCCTGCATTATTGATCTTTTTAAGGCTCTAATTACTTCACATCAAACATTGCTTTCTGAATGTTTTTGGCAGTGGGGGAAATACTGCATATTTCAGTTTTATTATAATAAACAAAGTTGTCTTTGACAGGAAAGGCTTTTTTTTTAACTTAATATCAACCTGAAGTTGATATACTGTAGAGATTTACTGTAAGCGTTAAATAAAGTAAAAAAAATTATAATTTAACTTTTTTTTAACAAATTTTAACATTTTAATAATTGAGACCCTTTATGGTCCCAAGGTAGAAAAATAATTAAAAAAAATTAAAAATCCATATATTTTGTTATGGTTTTGAAAATGAAAAATATCAAATTGGCCCCCGCATGCTTTAATTTTCCCGTGTGCGGCCCTCAGTGGAAAAAGTTTGGACACCCCTGCATTACGCCAAACAGCACAGAGAAAAGCCTCAAAACTTCTGGAACAAAGTAATTTGAAGTGATGAGACCAAAATTTTACTTTTTGGCCACTCGCCCACAAACAAAAACCTCTCAATTTTACAATTTAATCGCTAATCCTAAACACCAACACTAACCAACCATAGCAGTTACGCAGTGCTTGCATTTGACGTCATTTGATTGACGCTCTGAAGGCATTAAACAAGGTCATGTGACAAAAACGTACACTTATCGCAGCTGTTGCGCGTCAATGCATACGTCTTAAATGCCCCTGCTGAGGCAGGTCACACAACACGACAACATCCCCCTGAATCATTAATGATCATTAATGCCACCCAGACACAGGCAAACATTGACCAAGAACCATGAGGCCAAAAACCAGCAGGTCACGGCAACTCCCAGACAAACAAGACCAGGACGTCGAAGTGCAGGAAGCATTAAAAATTAATCCACATAAGGTCAATAGCAGCACACTTCCCAGCTGCTCGTACAGCCGACACGGTAAATCAAGTCTCCGCGACACTTGGTAGGCAGCCACGTTTATCTCCAGGGACACACTTGGCCTACAGGCGTGTATAGAAAGATTTAATTACAAACAAAGCTTTGAGACGTCATGGCGATGTTTGCTCCTCAGAATTCTTTAACATCCATCCATTCATTTTCTACCGCTTATCCCTTTCGAGGTCGTGGGGGGTGCTGGAGCCTATCTCAGCTACAATCGGGCGGAAGGCGGAGTACACACTGGACAAGTCGCCACCTCATCGCAGGGCCAACACAGATAGACAGACAACATTCACACTCACATTCACACACTAGGGCCAATTTAGTGTTGCCAATCAACCTATCCCCAGGTGCATGTCTTTGGAAGTGGGAGGAAGCCGGAGTACCTGGAGGGAACCCACGCAGTCACAGGGAGAACATGCAAACTCCACACAGAAAGATCCCGAGCGCGGGGTCGAACCCAGGACCTTTAACATAACAATCAAATATTTGCAACATAATTATAGAAAAAAAAAAATTCAGTGCATTTTATGGTGTTTTTGAAGCTTGATGTTTTTCATAACAGATATATTTGTCACGACTTGGTCCTTGGCGTGGATTGTTTTTCCGAGGTGCAAAGCAACTTGACTGGACACGGCTTGGAGGTGAGTACATAATTAAATATAAGGACAATAAAAAGGAATAAACAAAAGGCGCTCACAGAGGAGGTAACAAACTTGGCTATGAAACAAAAGACATGCACGTGGCCACAAAAACTATGAACAATAAACACAAACTTACTTGACATAGAACATGGCATGAAGACGCGATCATAAAGAGGGCAGAGAATAAATGTGCAGAGAAGGTGATGTCGCCAGGAAGACCAACAGAAAAAGACAGATTTAAATAGTAACATGATCAGTGACAACAGGTGTGTGACTCAAAACGTGAAACAGGTGCGTGACAGGACAGGTGAAAACTAATGAGTTGCTATGGAAACAAACAAACCAGGAAGTGCAACCAGGAACCAAAAAGAGTCCAAAAAACAAACACATGGCCAAAACAAAACATGATAAACAGACATGACAGAACCCCCCCCTTACGGACAGATCCCAGATGTCCAAAAACAAAAAACAGGATCAAGAGTCATGGGAGGGCGGGAGGGGGACATGGCGGTGGGTCGCCGAGGCATAGTCATGTGGCGGCGGCGAGTGGAACGCCGCCGCCACAGGCGAGGTGGGCGACCCGGGAAGGGCCACATGCGTGGCCGACGATCAGGTGGGCGCACTTGGCGTGGCGGACGACCAGGTAGTGGCCACAACCGTGGCAGACGAGGAGGCAGGCGCGTCATCGTCATTGCAGGCGTGGAAGCCGCAGATGACGCAGGTGCGGGTGCAGCAGACGGCGAAGCTTGGCGTGGCACTTCAGGCGGCGAAGCTTGGTCTTGGCCGCTTGGAGGGTCTTGGCTGCTTGGAGGGTCTTGGCGAGGGTCTGGGTCTTGGTCTTGACGAGGGTCTTGGTCTTGGGATGGTTGGTCTTGGACTTGGTTGGTCTTGGTCTTGGTATGGTTGGTCTTGGTCTTGGTGTTGGCATGGGGGGTCTTGGACTTGGTCTTGGCATGGTGTGTCTTGGCATGGGGGGTCTTGGACTTGGTCTTGGCATGGTGTGTTTTGGCATGGTGTGTCTTAGACTTGGTCTTGGCATGGTGTGTTTTGGCATGGTGTGTCTTGGACTTGGTCTTGGCATGGTGTGTCTTGGCATGGTGTGTCTTGGACTTGGCGTGGTGTGTCTTGGACTTGGCGTGGTGTGTCTTGGACTTGGCGTGAGGGGTCTTGGACTTGGCGTGAGGGGTCTTGGACTTGGCGTGAGGGGTCTTGGTCTTGGCTTGAGGGGTCTTGGACCTGGTCTTGGCTGGGGTCTTGGTCTTGGTGGGGGTCTTGGTCTTGGTCTTGGCGAGGGTCTTGGTCTTGGCGAGGGTCTTGGTCTTGGTCTTGGTGAGGGTCTTGGTCTTTTAGAGGGTCTTGGTCACTTGGCGGTTCTTGGTCTTGGCATGGGGGTGCTTGGTCTTGGAGTGGAGCTGCGACTGGCGGCACTTGGCGTCGTGGAGCTGCGACTGGCGGCACTTGGCGTCGTGGAGCTGCGACTGGCGGCACTTGGCGTCGTGGAGCTGGGCGTGGTGGAACTTGACGTGGTGCAGGTGGAGGTGGCCTAGCTGGAGGCTGTGGCTTGGCAGGTCGAAAGACTGGTGGTGGCGGCCGTGCTGGTGGCTGTGGCTTGGCGTGACGAAGCTGACCCACCCCACCTGAACAATTCCCAGCCCTAGCCCCCCCCCCCCCCCCCCCCCCCCTCAAGGAGCGGATCCCAGACGCGCTCCCCGCGGTCTGGAACCATCTTTTGGGGTGGGTGGAGGGAGGTCGGGAGGGGGGCAGAATCCTCCCCTCCAAACTGTCCAAAAAGTCTCTCTTTTTCTACCTGGGACTTTGTGAGTGAGAAAATTTTTTTTTGTGACATGGGCGTGACTTGAGTCCTGGGGGGCGGGGCATGAAAACTGGGTGACTGTGATTGACATGCTCTTATTTCTAAAAACATGTTTTGATAGTGCTCTATCTTGGACTTAGAGTCTTTTGCTGGGGGCTGGTGACCAAAAGAAAAAGAGTTCAGAAAAAAAAAATCCTGGTCTGTGATGTCATCCTGGGGAAGCCGGGCAGGCTGCGGCCCATTTCCGCCCGGAGGGGGAGGAGCTTGCAGGAGCGCCGCGTTCTGTCCGCTCACCTTCCCTGACGTCCTCTGTCTGGAGCGGCGCTTCCGGGACTGCGGTGACGCAGCGCCATCCTCGGACCAAATGGAGCTAATCGGAATTAGCTTGCCATTTGGCCCCCACATCAAATCTCGGTCCCCCATGGCACCTAGCGCTTCCCACCTTCCTTCCTCCATCCGCCAAGTTGCTTGCGGAAAAACGGATTGCTGGCGACATCTGTCACGACTTGGTCCTTGGCGTGGATTGTTTTTCCGAGGTGCAAAGCAACTTGACTGGACACGGCTTGGAGGTGAGTACATAATTAAATATAAGGACAATAAAAAGGAATAAACAAAAGGCGCTCACAGAGGAGGTAACAAACTTGGCTATGAAACAAAAGACATGCACGTGGGCACAAAAACTATGAACAATAAACACAAACTTACTTGACATAGAACATGGCATGAAGACGCGATCATAAAGAGGGCAGAGAATAAATGTGCAGAGAAGGTGATGTCGCCAGGAAGACCAACAGAAAAAGACAGATTTAAATAGTGACATGATCAGTGAAAACAGGTGTATGACTCAAAACGTGAAACAGGTGCGTGACAGGACAGGTGAAAACTAATGAGTTGCTATGGAAACAAACAAACCAGGAAGTGCAACCAGGAACCAAAAAGAGTCCAAAAAACAAACACATGGCCAAAACAAAACATGATAAACAGACATGACAATATTTTACTTGGGCTATTTTACATACTTTAACTTTTTTGTACTCAACATTCCATATTACTATTTTATTTGTTTTAGAACAAAATTAGAATTGTAATCTAATTGTTTGACTTTATTTACAGTTTGAATTATTATATTAAATCAAAATTACTTCGGTACTCTTTCTTTCTGTACATTTTTATTTTCTTGGTTGAACTTTTCATTATATTTGTATTTCTATTTTGTGTTATTACAATTTTTACAACTATTTTCATGTCAACACAACATTTAAATTATATTTTTCCACAGAGAAAAAACACATACAGTCACGGTCAAATGTTTACATACAGTTGTGAATGGCATAATGTCATGGCTGTCTTGAGTTTCCAATAATTTCTACAACTCTTATTTTTTTGTGATAGAGTGATTGGAGCACATACTTGTTGGTCACAAAAAACTTTCATGAAGTTTGGTTCTTTTATGAATTTATTATGGGTCTACTGAAAATGTGACCAAATCTGCAGGGTCAAAAGTATACATACAGCAATGTTAATATTTGGTTACATGTCCCTTGGCAAGTTTCACTGCAATAAGGCGCTTTTGGTAGCCATCCACAAGCTTCTGGCAAGCTTCCGGTTTAATTTTAGACCACTCCTCTTGACAAAATTGGTGCAGTTCAGCTAAATTTGTTGGTTTTCTAACATGGGCTTGTTTCTTCAGCATTGTCCACACGTTTAAATCAGGACTTTGGGTAGGTCATTCCTTTACCACTTTTGACATGTGTTTAGGGTCATTGTACTGTTGGAACACCCAACTGCGCCCAAGACCCAACCTCCGGGCTGATGATTTTAGGTTGTCCTGAAGAATTTGGAGGTAATCCTCCTTTTTCATTGTCCCATTTACCGTCTGTAAAGCACCAGTTCCATTGGCAGCAAAACAGGCACAGAGCATAATACTACCACCACATGTGTAGGCATTAAATGCCTGACCTTTCTCCTCCAAACATATTGCTGGGTATTGTGGCGAAACAGCTAAATTTTTGAAAAGGTGAGGCTTTTAATCCCAGGAACACCATTCCTACGGTCAAGCATGGTGGTGGTATTATCATGCTCTGGGCTTGTTTTGCTGCCAATGGAACTGGTGCTTTACAGAGAGTAAATGGGACAATGAAAAAGGAGGATTACCTCCAAATTCTTCAGGACAACCTAAAATCATCAGCCCGGAGGTTGGGTCTTGGGCGCAGTTGGGTGTTCCAACAGGACACTGACCACAAACACATGTCAAAAGTGGTAAAGGAATGGCTAAATCAGGCTATAATTAAGGTTTTAGAATGGACTCCTCAAAGTCCTGACTTAAATGTGTGCATAATGCTGAAGAAACAAGTCCATGTCAGAAAACCAACAAATTTAGCTGAACTGCACCAATTTTGTCAAGAGGAGTGGTCAAAAATTCAACCAGAAGCTTTTGGATAGCATGTGAACAGCCTTCCCCTCCACATTAGGTCAGCCCAGAGCCTGGGGGTCTTCAAAACCTTTCTTAAGACCTACCTCTTCTCGCTAGCCTTTACCATGAGCTGAGCATGCCCACTAGGCCAACATTTCTAGTCACCCTCGTTTTTGTTTTTTTTCAATTTATCACACTTTTTTTATTTCATTATTTTTATCTTGCAATTTTACTTTTTATCCGAACACTTTCACCGTATTTCTTTTGAACATCTTGTTTAGCTTATGCATTATTTATGTTCTTTGTTTTGTTTTTTTGCTCTATGCTTTTGTCACGGTTGGGGTTGCAGCTTGCTGCGGGGTCGTTCTCCCGGAAATGCAAAACGGACAACTCTGGACGAAAACGTGCAGGTAGGAGATGATTTATTTCTGATAAATCATAACTGAATACAAACAGACAAAAACAAAACAAAAGGGATGCGTGCCGATCCCACGGGAAGCTAAGGTAACTTACTTAGCACAGGAATCATAGAACTCGGAAACAAGAATACCCACGTAACTGTTGCGAATGCAAATGAAGCCACGACGAGTGACCGGAAAAAGGCAGGCTTAAATAGAGTCTCTGATGAGCAACAGGTGAGCGTAAAAGGCAGGTGAAAATCATAAGTAACCATGGTGACTAAACTCAGGAGGTGCACAAACAGGAACTTAAGGAGTCCAAAACAAACCGATAACACAAAACATGATCCGGATCACGGATCATGATAGCTTTTTAACCTATAAAGCACTTTGGTCCAATTTTAAAATTTTGGAAACGTGCTATATAAAGAAAGTTGCCTTGCCTTGCCTTACCAAAAGCACCTTATTTCATTGAAACTTGTGAAGGGACATGTAACCAAATATTAACATTGCTGTATGTATACTTTTGACCCAACAGATTTGGTCACATTTTCAGTAAACCCATAATAAATTCATAAAACAACCAAACTTCATGAATGTATGTGCTCCAATCACTCTATCACAAAAAAATAAGAGTGGTAAAAATTATAAGCTCTGTTTATTGTGCACATTTTTATTTATATAAATCTGCTCGCTTGCCGATCACTGCATTAGAAGATATGAAAAAGTAACCTCGTAAAGCAGAGTGGACTTTAAAAGGCTGCAGGCGAGGCATCAGGCGTGTTCAGTGACCTCCCTGCAGCTCCACGGAGGGCAGAACTATCACACACGACACGTGTAGTTATAATCAAAGCGGTGGGGGACATAAAACACTATTAGCTCTCTAAAGTGACAGGATTTGGCAAAGCTCTCAGCATGAACAGCTGTCATAAAAGAATATAGTCAATCAGAGGCATCAATAGAAAGAGGGCAGACAGACTGATAGGACACGACAGCAGAGAAGTGTGACAGTGCACCACTACATCCAGTAGATGGCACTGTGATGAAAAAAAAACTACCTATTGACCCAAATGTAAGGCAGTATTTCTTTCTTTGAAAAATGTATAACCAACAGGTGGCGCCAAACCCCTTCTCTACAAGCGAATCACTTTTCTTCCTGTCACTCACACACGCCAAATTGAATAGTCCTGTTTTGAATGCCAAACAGAATCCTCAAAAAAGTGTCCCTGCCAACTTTCCCTGTCCTTTCTCTGAGGCGCGTCGGGCATCAGCAGCCCTCTGCCCTATGTTGCCATGGAAACAGCTGAGTGAGTGAGGGTAAATGATAAAAACAAATCCTGCCTGTCAACAACCATGTGACCTGAACAGCGTCCCTAAAAGCATGACTAGCATTTTTTAATTAGGCTTGGAAGCATTAGTTGGGCGCCGCAAAATTCTGCGTAGAAACAAGCTATCAATCTGTCAATCCTTTCCGTGTCCGGGCCAGGTAAGGTTCCCCGTGTTGAGTCAAATTAAGTCACAGGCTCCACTCCTTAGAGTGTTCTAATAAGAGAATTCTTATTAGGGTGTTTCCTCCCGACTCCTGTTTTCTTTTCTCTGTTGTGTGGAGCAACCCTCTGCCCTTTGTTGCCATGGAAACTTTGACATAAAATGATTGAAGTCCACAAATTTTACCTAGCAACAGGCAATATTTTTTATTTAGAAGGTTTTAAACACCAAACATTAAAGGGGCCTGATTTTTCCTACAAATTGGTACCTGTTTTTGTATATTTGGGATCAGCAGAAGTCCCAAAATATTTAAACGAGCCGTTTGGATTCTACACATTTGTGACATTTTTCCCAAGTGTGACGTCAGTGGGTATGTCCATACATGGTAGAAATTTACCCAAACTGCTTTGCAAGAGTCTGCCTTTGTAGTCTGCGCTGTAGTCAATACGCTCCTTTTTTTCACTATCCTCTTGTTGTGGGGCAGCCTGGCTCGTACATGCACATGCATCCTCCGCTGTTGCCATTTCTAATAAAAAGTAGCGTATTGTCAGTAGACTCAATATGGAAGCGCTAAAAAATACATGGGTGACAGGGAGAAGTCGCCGTCACAGTGGCGCCACGTAAATAAGACTGGCCGCAAAACTCCGCATCCTGAAGAGACGGTCAGAAAGCAGATTGAAGATGGTCTGTAAAACATAATCTTTGCAACATTTTGCCCAAAGAACCACCATTACATGTTATGTAGACTACAGGGAAGTGTTTTAAATGTAAAAAAAAAAAATCATAATATCCCAGCAGGCACCATACATTAAAACTGCGTTGGGAACTTTTTGAATTAGGTCCTGACGTTGAGCAACTCAAAACATAACGTTGCAACATGCTTTTTGACAACGTTTAATCCAAACAAAATGAAAATAGCTAAAGTTGCTCCAATTTATAAGACTGGAGATAAACATCAATTTACAAATTATAGACCTGTTTCTCTACTTCCACAATTTTCTAAAATCATTGAAAAACTGTTCAATAACAGATTAGAAAGTTTCATAAATAAAAATAGAATACTCGAAGAGAACCAATATGGATACAGAGCTAATGTTTCAACTTCAATGGCTTTAATTGAAATTACAGAAGAAATTACCAATGCAATAGATAGTAAAAAATGTGCAGCAGCGGTTTTTATGGATCTAACTAAAGCATTTGACACAATTAATCACAATATTTTAATCAAAAAACTAGAACGATATGGCATCAGAGGGTTAGTCTTAAACTGGATAAGAAGTTATCTAACGAACAGGAAACAATACGTGAAGCTAGGCGAACACACGTCTACAACGCTAAATATATCCTGTGGTGTACCTCAGGGATCAATACTAGGACCTAAATTATTCAATCTCTATATAAATGACATTTGTAAAGTTACAAAAGATTTAAAGTTAGTATTATTTGCGGATGATACAACAGCGTTTTGTTCAGGAGAGAACACACAGGAGATAATACAAATAATAACAGAAGAAATTAACAAATTAAAAAGATGGTTTGACAAAAACAGACTATCGTTGAATCTTAGTAAAACTAAAATAATGCAATTTGGTAACAGTAGAAGAGAAAGTCAAACACAAATACAAATAGATGGAGTAGAAATTGAAAGAGTAAACGAAACCAAATTTCTAAGTATAATGATTGATGATAAATTGAACTGGAAATCTCACGTAAAAAATATACAACATAAAGTTGCAAGAAACACGTCAATAATGAATAAAGCAAAACATGTTCTAGACCAAAAATCCCTTCATATTCTCTACTGCTCACTAGTGTTACCATATCTGAGCTACTGTGTAGAAATATGGGGAAATAATTACAAAAGTACACTTCATTCATTAACGGTGTTACAAAAAAGATCAGTTAGAATAATACATAATGTTGGATATAGAGAACATACAAACCCTTTATTTATTGAATCAAAAATACTGAAATTCCACGACATAGTGAATTTGCAAACAGCTAAAATTATGCACAAAGCAAACTATAACCTGCTACCCAAGAATATACAACAATTCTTCTCAAAAAAAGAGGAGAAATATAATCTTAGAGAAAAAACGTAATTTAAAACATTTGTTTGCACGTACAACACTTAAGACCTTCAGTATATCAATATGTGGAATTAAATTATGGAATGGATTAAGCAAAGCAATCAAACAATGTACTAATATGATACACTTCAAGAAACTCTTCAAACTTAAAGTGTTTACAAAGTACAAAGAAGAAGAACCATGACAAACATTCTCAATTTATTTCATCCATCCATTCATTCATTCTTAAAGTAATCTTACTTATCTCATCATATGAAATATGACTTACTTCACCAATTATTATTATTAAATTCTTACTATTATTTATTTATTTATTTTTATTGTAATTACTTAGGGAGTTTATTGTGAAAAAATTGTGAACAGGAAGTGAACAAAAAGATTTGCAACTGTTATGTAAAGAAAAGGGGTAGGATTAAATAAGCTCTGCTTCTTCCTACTCCTTTTCGAACATGTTGAAAAGAAACTGGAAATTGTGATGTATCATGTTGTATGCTTGCATGTTCCAAATAAACTCAAACTCAAAACTCAATGTTGGGTTCTGACGTTGATTTGACCCCTGAATTTTGGTCATTTCCTAACCAATATTCTACAACACAAATACAAAGGTTGAAACAAAATGCAACCTGCTCAGTGGCATTGTGGTTAGAGTGTCCGCCCTGAGATCGGTAGGTCGTGAGTTCAAACCCCGGCCGAGTCATACCAAAGACTATAAAAATGGGACCCATTACCTCCCTGCTTGGCACTCAGCATCAAGGGTTGGAATTGGGGTTTAAATCAACAAAATGATTCCCGAGCGCGGCCACCGCTGCTGCTCACTGCTCCCCTCTCCTCCCAGGGGGTGAACAAGGGGATGGGTCAAATGCAGAGGACAAATTTCACCACACCTAGTGTGTGTGTGACAATCATTGCTACTTAACTTTAACTTTTTGACAACGTTTATTCAATGTCATGTTGTGACGTTCATTTGACCATTGAAATTTGGCCATTTCCCAACCAACAACGTGGGTCCAATGTTGGACATCAACGTTGGCTCAGTTTAAAAATAGAACTATTTTGCAACTTTGTTTCAAAGTCAGTTTTAAAGGACATGTATGTATAATCAACGTTATATCTTCTGCCTGCTGGGATGACCCCTTTAAGTTTCCTACCAGGCGTCTCTGTCCTTTCTCTGTCTGGTAGTGCAAAAATGCACTTTATTAATATTTTTGAATGTTTTTATTATAAGTATTGTGTTTGTGTGAATTTTATCTCAAATAGTTCTTTATTTTGTTGATTTACTGTTATTTGATTTTACCCCTTCCTGTCATTGCATACCGTCAGGCTTCCATAGTTTCCTGTAACTCCTGTAGCTCCTCACTTTGCTACTTGCAATGCTGAGGAAGCAGAGCAAGGAGTCACAGAGAAGGTGTTTATGTGATTTTTTTACTTCATTTTCAGAATAAAGCCTACTGTAAAGAAGTCCATTGTGTAATGGCTGTCTGCAAACCCATCACAAGTACAGACCCGTTACACATGTGCTTGCAAAATATATTTTTCTGTCCTCAAAATATGCCTTTCCGACCTCAAAATTAAGACACAAATATAATGCCATATTCTATCGCTTCCGTTTTGTTTGTTTTCGCTACTGCAGCAAGGCGCTGGACAAGACTCCGTCCGCAGCACTCGCACTGTGGGCTCAATGAAGGAGCAGACAAAGTTTCATATTGCGTGATTCAATCAAACAACGCGACAGATTTGGATGGAAATGAAGACGGCATATCTCTGCCAAGGACCCAAACTTTGCGGAAATATATTCACAAATAGGAGAATTATTATAATAGTAAAGAGGAAGAGGCACCATTCTCTTACTTTTTGCAACACCGGGGAAGAAATTATATCAGCGAGCTTGAAAAATGTCTCGCCTATAAGCTATGTGAAGGAGCCCAGAATTGTTTTTATTTGAGTGTACAAAATATTTCAGGGTTCCTCACAAGGAAACCTTACAATGTATTTGTGGAAGTTGCGTCCTCGCAGTCTCACTGTCAGACACGGCACAGGAGCCCAGCGCACAGGTTTTAACAAGGTTTCAATGCTCATATGTTTTCACAAAGTTTTCTATCCAGCAGGACGCGACTTTTCAGCCACGTCCGTATCCTCCCTCTCCTCTTGCGCCCGGCCGCTTACTGTTAAAGACAACAGATGATTAGATTAACACGTAGCATCTGTGAAATCTAATCAGCTGTCAGCACTGCCACGCCCCCGTCTGATGGTGCTCTGTCCTCAGCACCATGGACAGAGGCGGTGACCTTTGCTCCTGCAGACAGCGCTGGCCACATCTCCCTCAACAGTATTAAACAGGGTTCGTACACCTTTTCCATGGCCAAATTCAAGCACTTTTTAAGGACTTTCAAGATGAATTTTCCAGTTTTTCCAGTACCCTTCAAAAGGCGAAAACCAGTGTGAATCAATCCATAGCCTTGTTGTTTGAGGTCACCAAATGCTGTCTGTAGGAAAAATAGGGAAAATCTGCTAAAACCTAAGCCTAACATTGAAGCAGCAGTTATCATTAACTGAATGGGGCATAAAAAATGAAGCAGTGTTTCTGTAGACTATTCAATGTCATTGGTGTTTGGAAACGTGTCTCCATTTGTGTTGTTTGTCAAATTTCTTGTTCTTTTTCTTATTTACAGCACTCAATGACATCGAACAGCACGGATTGATTCACATCGTATTTGTGCTTGTAAACTGCATAATGTGATATAAATGCACGCACCCTCAAAATGTCAATTTCACTCATTTATTAACAAAACTGTTCCAAGGATAATAAATTAAAGGACAATATTTTGTTTGTTTCACAACACCTCAGTCACCTTTCATTAACCATTTCTAGCCTTAAAACTGTGGCTATGATAACAAATGAACAAAAAGGCAAAAGTTAACTTTTTTTGCTTTCACCGAGGTAGCCAGACAAGTTAAGTAGACAATGAAAATAATAGAGCCAGAAATGCATACAACCATGTTGTGTGAAAACTACAAAATCATTCATATTAACTCAGCTCTAAGTTGTGAAAAAGGTTACAAATTCTACATTACAAGACCTTCACAGTACAAACAAGTCCCTTAATGGACTAATAATTTCCATCCAATGTTCATTAAAACGACAACCTCCCAGCATGATGGACCGATGCACCACTGTCCTTTTGGGGGCAACACGGAGCCGTACATACGGCTCTGGCATGTAAGATCAAGCGTGTAGCTTTCATTTTTAAGGAAACTTATTTTATTTTTTTCCATTTTATAATTTGCCTATCGATATACGTCAGTGACGTGCGGTGAGGTTCTTGACTGTTGAGGCACTGACTTCATCACAGTCAGATTTACAAACATATGAACCCTAAAGAGTATCTTATTCACCATTTGATTGGCAGCAGTTAACGGGTTATGTTTAAAAGCTCATACCAGCATTCTTTACACATACAAACTAGCACACAAAAAAGCACATTTAATAAAAAAAACATTATTATGGTCTTACCTTTCTTGCTGGACATTCACACAGCCAGCCTTTGCGTGTGTACCACGCCGTTTGAAAAGATCGGGTCTTCTGTCCCGAAGCCAAAAGCAAACCTTTTAGCTCCGGCGTTGGTCTACCTTTAATTATTACCTCCTGCTTCGATTGAAAGTCCAGTTTAGAAAACTGTTTTATTTTACATATTTAACCCCCCATGTTTTTAATAAAAGTTCAGACGAGAGGAAATAAACAATCGCTGCACTTGACTTGCTTTTTTTTTTTTTGCTTCTGCGGCCGAGGAATGATCTCTGGGATCACTACCGCCCTCTACCACCAGGAGGCCGGATTACTGCGAGCCTCAGCCAGTACATCTTTTGCAGCAGTTTTATGAATGCTCAGCACAAAAAATATGTTACACACATACAGTTGTTGACAAAATACACTGTACATTATATACCTCAGCTAACTAAACTATGCCATAGTTTAGTTAGCTGATATAATTCATATAGCAATACGGTCTCACTGCACAACAGTTAGCCGAGTCATTGCGCACAATCCATGTTGAGGCACAACTGAGTGACGTGCCTCAACTGGCTGCTGATCACCACACCGTCTCTTCTCAGTATTTGAACGGCAAATGTGAAAATAAAAATAATCTAAAACTGGTGAAGTTAAATGGAAAATAACTTTAGTATAATCACTAGATACATATAACAATTTAATTAATTTTTTTTCTTTTTACATTTTTTTTCTTTCCATGATGGCAAGTGAGGCCCCGCCTCCCCTGCCTCTACTGACTGACTGCACGTCACTGATATACGTATATATACGTATATATATATATATATATATATATATATATATATATATATATATATATATATATATATATATATATATATATATATATATATATATATATATATCCATCCATCCATCTATCTTCCTCCGCTTATCCAAGGTCGGGTCGCGGGGGCAGCAGCCTAAGCAGGGAAGCCCAGACTTCCCTCTCCCCAGCCACTTCGTCCAGCTCTTCCCGGGGGGTCCTGAGGCGTTCCCAGGCCAGCCGGAAGACATAGTCTTCCCAACGTGTCCTGGGTCTTCCCCGTGGCCTCTTACCGGTCGGACGTGCCCTAAACACCTCCCTAGGGAGGCGTACGGGTGGCATCCGCATTACTGAAGACGCCGCACCGATCTCACGATCCACTCTTCCCTCACTCGTGAACAAGACTCCGAGGTACTTGAACTCCTCCACTTGGGGCAAGATCTCCTCCCCAACCCGGAGATGGCACTCCACCCTTTTCCGGGCGAGAACCATGGACTCGGACTTGGAGGTGCTGATTCTCATCACAGTCGCTTCACACTCAGCTGCGAACCGATCCAGTGAGAGCTGAAGATCCTGGCCAGATGAAGCCATCAGGACCACATCATCTGCAAAAAGCAGAGACCAAATCCTGCAGCCACCAAACCGGATCCCCTCAACGCCTTGACTGCGCCTAGAAATTCTGTTCATAAAAGTTATGAACAGAATCGGTGACAAAGGGCAGCCTTGGCGGAGTCCAACCCTCACTGGAAACGTGTCCGACTTACTGCCGGCAATGCGGACCAAGCTCTGACACTGATCATACAGGGAGCGGACCGCCACAATCAGACAGTCCGATACCCCATACTCTCTGAGCACTCCCCACAGGACTTCCCGAGGGACACGGTCGAATGCCTTCTCCAAGTCCACAAAACACATGTAGACTGGTTGGGCAAACTCCCATGCACCCTCAAGGACCCTGCCGAGAGTATAGAGCTGGTCCACAGTTCCACGACCAGGACGAAAACCACACTGTTCCTCCTGAATCCGAGGTTCGACTATCCGGCGTAGCCTCCTCTCCAGCACACCTGAATAGACCTTACCGGGAAGGCTGAGGAGTGTGATCCCACGATAGTTAGAACACACCCTCCGGTTCCCCTTCTTAAAGAGAGGAACCACCACCCCGGTCTGCCAATCCAGAGGTACCGCCCCCGATGTCCACGCGATGCTGCAGAGTCTTGTCAACCAAGACAGCCCCACAGCATCCAGAGCCTTAAGGAACTCCGGGCGGATCTCATCCACCCCCGGGGCCTTGCCACCGAGGAGATTTTTAACTACCTCAGCAACTTCAGCCCCAGGAATAGGAAAGCCCACCACAGATTCCCCAGGCACTGCTTCCTCATAGGAAGACGTGTTGGTGGGATTGAGGAGGTCTTCGAAGTATTCCCTCCACCGATCCACAACATCCGCAGTCGTGGTCAGCAGAACACCATCCTCACCATACACGGTGTTGATAGTGCACTGCTTCCCCTTCCTGAGGCGGCGGATGGTGGTCCAGAATCGCTTCGAAGTCGTCCGGAAGTCATTTTCCATGGCTTCCCCGAACTCCTCCCATGTCCGAGTTTTTGCCTCCGCGACCGCTGAAGCCGCACACCGCTTGGCCTGTCGGTACCTGTCCACTGCCTCAGGAGTCCTATGAGCCAAAAGAACCCGATAGGACTCCTTCTTCAGCTTGACGGCATCCCTCACCGCCGGTGTCCACCAACGGGTTCTACGATTTCCGCCACAACAGGCACCAACTACCTTGCGGCCACAGCTCCAATCAGCCGCCTCGACAATAGAGGTGCGGAACATGGTCCACTCGGACTCAATATCCAGCACCTCCCTCGTGACATGTTCAAAGTTCCTCCGGAGGTGGTAATTGAAACTCTCTCTGACAGGAGACTCTGCCAGACGTTCCCAGCAAACCCTCACAATGCGTTTGGGCCTGCCAGGTCTGTCCGGCATCCTCCCCCACCATCGCAGCCAACTCACCACCAGGTGGTGATCGGTTAGAAAGCTCCGCCCCTCTCTTTACCCGAGTGTCCAAAACATGAGGCCGCAAATCCGATGACACAACGACAAAGTCGATCATGGAACTGCGGCCTAGGGTGTCCTGGTGCCAAGTGCACATATGGACATCCTTATGCTTGAACATGGTGTTCGTTATGGACAATCCGTGACGGGCACAAAAGTCCAATAACAAAACACCACTCGGGTTCAGATCCGGGCGGCCATTCTTACCAATCACGCCTCTCCAGGTTTCACTGTCGTTGCCAATATGAGCGTTGAAGTCCCCCAGTAGAACGAGGGAATCACCCGGGGGAGCACTCTCAAGTACTCCCTCGAGTGAATCCAAAAAGGGTGGGTACTCTGAGCTGCTGTTTGGCGCGTAAGCGCAAACAACAGGTCCCTTTTAGGGTCGCGGGGGGTGCTGGAGCCTATCTCAGTTGCATTCGGGCGGAAGGCGGGGTACACCCTGGACAAGTCGCCACCTCATCACAGGGCCAACACAGATAGACAACATTCACACTCACATTCACACACTAGGGCCAATTTAGTGTTGCCAAGCAACCTATCCCCAGGTGCATATCTTTGGAAGTGGGAGGAAGTCGGAGTACCCGGAGGGAACCCACGCAGTCACGGGGAGAACATGCAAACTCCACACAGAAAGATCCCGAGCGCAGATATATATATATATATATATATATATATATATATATATATATATATATATATATATATATATATATATATATATATATATATATATATATATATATATATATATATATATATATATATATATATATACACACAATATATATATAGGATAGATTAGAAAAATTATAATTAAAAAATAGGCTTTGCGACCCCGTAGGGAATAAGCGGTAGAAAATGGATGGATGGAAATTAAAAATTAAACAATAAAAATGTCTTACTTGGGACTACCAGCGGGCCGGACTTTGGACGCTGGAGGGCCGTGTCTGTCCCGCAGGCCATAGTTTGGGGACCCCTGGGATAGATTAAAAAAAATATATATATATTTATTTATTTTTACTCGGGACGACCCGCTGTATCTGGCCTGCGGGCCGTAGTTTGGGGACCCCTGTTTTACAGTACCGCTTGCAGAGCGGCGCATCAGTGTTTATAGCTTCACTTTTATTGTTAGTTTTTAAGCCAAAATACATCCATTCTCCTTCGTCTGTCTCCACACTGTTTCTGCTTTTAAGTGCTCTGTGTGTGTGCGTGTTCACTCAAATGCACCTCTGCTCATATTACAAGCAATGTCACCAAGGCACGCCATCATGTACACGAAAAATAAAAGTACCAGAATTTTTAAAAGGCAGTATAGTACCTTTTTTAATTCATTATTACCGCAGTATTTTATTAGTATACCGGTAAGCCGTATAACCCTATAAAAAATAAACAAATCCTCACTAAAATTCACAGGGACGTCATCTCCTCTTGTAGTGATCTTGCAGCTCTGCCATCTTATCCGCTTTAAAGGAAGTGAAGCAAGAACGAATCCATTATCTCAGCTGTGCATCTCCCTGCATGCTAGACACTTCCTGGGCTCACCGCGAGTCGTCGGGCATTAAGTCGTCGCGTTCACAGCGGGGATTAGATGAGACGAGACGAGCGGATAGCTTTCAGGATGAATCTGAGATCGAGGGGAGGAATGTTCAATCAAGAGGAAAAGTGCCCAGCTTCTTTTTCTTCTTCTTCTTCTTCCTTTTTTTCTGATTTGAGGTCTCTGATCATGAGTCATCAGGGATGATCTGTACGACCATGACTAAGATTCGAAAATGTTGCACCTGTCAGAGGAGCCGTTGTCTGCCACTCTAATGACCAGACAGGCCTTCCGGCATGTCCTTGCAGGAGCTCAATGAAGCAGAAAATAAGAAAAAAAAGTAAGCAATAGCTTCTGCCTCTAAGGGGTCTAATACACAACACTGATGACACTGAAAATAGACCACAACCTGTCTTTTTAGGCTCAAAATGAACAGAAAACCCATCGTCAGCAAGCCACATTTGTTAAACA
Organism: Entelurus aequoreus; assembly: GCF_033978785.1. Taxonomy (NCBI): domain Eukaryota; kingdom Metazoa; phylum Chordata; class Actinopteri; order Syngnathiformes; family Syngnathidae; genus Entelurus; species Entelurus aequoreus. Next base: position 12,410,553 of record NC_084744.1, read on the forward strand.
GTGTCCTAATGTGAACCTGCACCAATTCGTCGTCTTGATGGCTTGTTTGAGTCCTTTTAATTAAAAACAAAGGAGTGAGAGGGCGGCAGGAAATACGCACCACTCCTCCCTAAATGACCAGCAGAGGCACTGGCAGGCGGGGGTGGAGGGATACAGGAAGGGAAATGTATGATTGGTTTAGTTGGTGGTGTTGATGGGTGTGATGACCTGAGGGAGAAGGAAAGGGAAAGGCCGGGCGAGGATGCTAAACATTGGCTTTAATACATGATTTAGTTTTGTAGCCAAGGTTTTTTTTACTTACAACTGAATTGATCTCAAATTGCGGAAAATGTCAGAAAAAACACTTTTTTATGTAGTAAACAACCCACTTTGGTTGAACTGCTACAACAATACAGATGTCACTTAGGCCACTAAGTCTACACTAAGTCGTTTAACCCCTTAAACGAATAATTATTTAGCCTAAGCCCCGTTTCAGCCACACTAAACCAGCGTTTAAGGTCCCCCTCCTCGGACAAATTTTTACACGGCTAAGTGCGCCGTGTATTTCTTGATTCTCCGGGCCTTAGCTTTGTATGGACTCATTGATCGTTTACAAACTGAGCTTGGAGAGGAAGTGACGCCAGAAAGACCGCGCCCACACAGGAAGTGACGTCAGAAAGAACGAGCTACAGCCAGCTTCATAATGAAGCAGTTTCGTAACTCGGAGCTAACCACTGGAAATATGAAGGTGAGTCATCCAGACATGCCCGTGTTTCTCCTTCTTCTACATGTACAGACACTTGTGGAAATCACACATGAATACCTTAAGAGAAAGCAATTGCAGCTATTTGGGATACAACACTCAGACGGCAAGAGAACTTTCGAGTGTCTGGCCGGGTCAGCTGTGATTCTACTTAGCGAAAATCTTTGTCCATTTGTCGAAGGAGAGACAACGAGAATGCGAGCTCCCGTGGATGTGATAAAAAAGGTAGCGTGTGCTTTGTATTACCTGGCCGTCGAGAAAAACAGCGAATGCATTTGGACTAGCAAAGCAGACCGTATCAGTTATTGTCCGCCATGTATGTCGCCGACTCAACGTCTAGGTCCAGAGTATGTAAAGTCACCAAAAACTAATGGACAATGAAGGTGAAGGCAAAAGAGGGAGTTACCTGACCAGATATCTAGATCCCTGGATTAATGTTAAATGTTCTTTATCACATTGTTTACGTGTCTAATAAAGATTTGATAAATGTATGATGTCTCAGGTGTGATTCACTACAATAGGGCCCCACAGCACACTGGATTCCAGTTAATTGAAATACCACTAGTCTGGATATTGTTTAAATAAGTTAAATTTAAGAACTTGCACACAAAGCAACACTGGAGGTGACTATGGTGTGCGCATTTTTTGCGAATGCGTACTAGGTCGCGTTGCACCAGCGGACGGAGGTGGGCGGGGGTCTTAAACGGTGGCATTGTTGTGTGTGGACATAGATAAGTTTAGGTGTGATTTACCCTGGATAACCTTATCCGGCTTAGTGTAAACGGGGCCTTACTTGACTATGGACAAAAAAAGCTGAAAAAATTGCTTTTCTTGGCCTATTTGTTAGCTTCCCGGTTCATGGAGGATGTAAGACAATGGGCCTGTACCGTTTTATATCATAGGTATGGTGGTGCCAAATGTAAAAACTAATTTAGACTTTTGAAGCTGATATATTTTGAATGTTGATCTCACTTTTCTCACATTTAGCCTAGATTTAGCTAATTTTATTCACATTTGAGGTAGAAATTAAATAGTTAACATCCATCCATCCATTTTCTACCGCTTGTCCCTCTCAGGGTCGCGGGGGGTGCTGGAGCCTATCTCAGCTGCATTCGGGCGAAAGGCGGGGTACACCCTGGACAAGTCACCACCTCATGGCAGGGCCGACCCAGATAGACAGACAACATTCACACTCACATTCACACACTAGGGCCACTTTAGTGTTGCCAATCAACATTTGGAGGTGGGAGGAAGCCGGAGTACCCGGAGGGAACCCACGCAGTCACGGGGAGAACATGCAAACTCCACACAGAAAGACCCCGAGACCGGGGATCGAACCCAGAACCTACTTATTGTGAGGCACATGCACTAACCCCTGTGCCTATATGGTGTACATTAAAGGCCTACTGAAATTCAAACGGGAATAGCAGATCCATTCTATGTGTCATCCTTGATCATTTCGCGATATTGCCATATTTTTGCTGAAAGGATTTAGTAGAGAAAATCGACGATAAAGTTCGTAACTTTTGCTCGCTGATAAAAAAAGCCTTGCCTGCACCGGAAGTAGCGTGACGTCACAGGAGCTAGTATTCCTCACAATTCCCCATTGTTTACAATGGAGCGAGAGATTCGGAGCGACAAAGCGACGATTACCCCATTAATTTGAGCGAGGATGAAAGATTCGTAGATGAGGAACGTTACAGTGAAGGACTGGAGAGGCAGTGATGGACTTATCTTTTTTCGCTCTGACCGTAACTTAGGTACAAGCTGGCTCATTGGATTCCACACTCTCTCCTTTTTCTATTGTGGATCACGGATTTGTATTTTAAACCACCTCGGATACTATATCCTCCTGAAAATGGACATTTAAAGTGACTTTTATCTCCAAGACAATACATCGGTGACACACTTAGCTACTGAGCTAACGTGATAGCATCGTTCTCAAATGAAGATAGAAACAAAATAAATAAACCCCTGACTGGAAGGATAGACAGAAGATCAACAATACTATTAAACCATGTACATGTAACTACACGGTTAAAAATTCTCAGCCTGGTAAGGCTTAACAATGCTGTTGCTAACGACGCTAAGGCTAATTTAGCAACTTAGCAACCGGACCTCACAGAACTATGATAAAAACATTAGCGCTCCACCTACGCCAGCCAGCCCTCATCTTCCCATCAACAGCCGTGCTCACCTGCGTTCCAGCGATCAACGGCGCGACGAAGGACTTCATCCGTGGGTTTGGCAGCAAGCATCGGCTAGGCGTAGTAAGTAGTCCTTGTTGTGTTGCTGTAAGTATTGTACTTAGCCGCTAAGACACCGATCGATCCCACCTACAACGTTCTTCTTTGCAGCCTCCATTGTTCATTAAACAAATTGCAAAAGATTCACCAACACAGATGTCCAGAATACTGTGGAATTTTGTCGAAGAAAACAAGAGGTTTTTGTATCGGGTCGATGGGGTAAAACCACTTCCGTGGATTTTGTGACGTCACGCGCATAAATCATATCCAAAGGAGTTTTTCAACCGGACGTGTGGCGGGAATTTTAAAAGTGCACTTTATGTGTTTCAATGTTAAGATTTCATCATTGATATATAAACTATCAGACTGCGTGGTCGGTAGTAGTGGGTTTCAGTAGGCCTTTAATATAATATATAAATATTAAATGTTAAATCTAAATGTTAAACTTAAATATATATGTTTAAAACTAAATGTTAAATCAAATGTTAAATTATTTTATGTTTTACAGACCATTTTCAAGTCTTTTCAGGATGCGCCATTTTGTGGGCGGTCCTACAGTATATACTGTACGTGGCTCCACTTCGACAGCGTCTTCTCCCCGTCATCTTTGTGGTCGTTTTTAGCGCTTCCATAGCAAGGCTATTAAATATAAGTTAAAACTATATGCTACTCTGTGTAAGAAATGGCAACAGCGGAGGATGCATGTGCATGTACAAGCCAGTCTGCCCCACAACACAAGAATAGAGAAAAATACGTTTATTGATCACAGCACGGACTACAATGACAGAAAGAGCTTTGGCATAATTCATACCGTACTGTATATGGAGATATCAGCTGACGTCACAGGGCAGAAAACGTCACAAACAGAGAAAATTCCAAACGACTCGTTGAGAGGAAGTATGAAGGAAGGCAAGATTGTTTTATAAATATCTCAGCCATGGCCCATGGTTTGATATCAAATTTCCGGGACTTATGCAGATCCCAAATACACAACGGAAGATACCAATAGGCAAGAAAAGTTGGTTTTGCAAAATAGGGTCCCTTTAAATCAAATGCTCAATATAAATGTTAAATATAAAAGTGAATCTAATGTTAAATATAACTGTTGAATCAATCTATCCATCTATCCATTTATAAATGATAAATCTAAATGTCAGACACCCCCCACCCCTATGACTGCCGACTACACTTAACATTTAAATTGAACATTTATATTTACACTGAACATTTGTGTTGCTATTAAACATTTATATTTGGATTGACCATTTATATTTGGATTTAACATTTACATGTAACATTTAGATCTAACATTTACATGTAACATTTATATTTAATATTTACATTAAACATTTACATGTAACTTTTACATTTAGATTTAACATTTATACATAACATTTAGATTCAACATTTAGATTTGACATTTACATGTAACATTTACATGTAACGTACATTTAACTTTTACATTTAACATGTATATTTGACATTTACGTGTAACTTTTACATTTAACATTTATTGTACATGTAACATTTACATTTAACTTTTACATTTAACATTTACATGAAACATTTAGATTCAACATTTACATGTAACTTTTTACATTGAACATTTAGATTTAACAAATGTATTTGTTGAATCGAAATAATTTGGACAAAATAAAAGCATGTTTTATTGTAAGTCTATGAACTGGAGTATGTTTAAAACTATATTTAGACGTACTATTATGGTTTATTTTGTCAGGAAAACTAACGTCCGAACGACTGCAATGCATGCTTCTGGGCACACGTGCACACGGTAGCAATGATTGCGTCTATCGCTTATGTGGCGATACTGTCTTTATACACAAATCTTAACAATTAGACTCAAAGATATTCAAAATGAAGCTGGAGGCACCACACGTGCCTGACTTCTTGATTAACTTGTGACTTATTGCAGGCCAAACTCAAGATGCCGTTTGGGCAACCCTGTTGTATAGTCCAACATATTTTGGAGAGGAAGAAATGTTGTAGTTCTATTGTGTGTGGAATGTCAAAAATATACTATTAACCAGTAAATATTGCATGTTCCATTTTTTTTAATTTGTAAACTACCATATTTTCCGGACTATAAGGCGCACTTAAAATCCTTTTTTTCCCCTCAAAACTCGACAGTGCGCCTTATAACCCGGTGCGCCTAATGTAATGAATAAGTTAGGTTGAGCTTACCCACCTCTGCGCTATTTTATTTGGTACATGGTGTAATGATAAGTGTGACCAGTAGATGGCAGTCAAACATAAGAGATACGTGTAGGCTGCACTATGATGGCAATATGTCTCAAGTAAACAACGCCGACATTTTATATGTTCCATTGAAAATATAGAACATTACACACAGCGCTCAAAAATCTATCAAAAAGTTTTAGTACGACTTTGGTAAACTATGAAGCTGCACCGCTCGAAGGATTGTCGGCGCATTAAACATACAAGTATTATTATGGTGTGTGTATAAGGTGAGACATATTATCTGGCGTTTTGTTTCGCAATATTATGCAAAATAAACTTTTCTGACTTTCTGGTACCTGCTGATCTGTATTTGGGATCTGTATAAATCCTGAAAAATTGCGCGCGTCCGCTCCGGCGCCGTAGTGGATAAGCTTCTTCTTTTTCTCTATCTTCTTGTTATGTGACATTCATCCTCCACTATTGTCATTTTGAATATAAAGTAGTGTAAAGTTCTTACTTATATCTGCCAGTAAACTCGCCAAGAAAGCGCTAAAACATACCGGTATAGTGAGTTATATTATTCACCCAAGGAACTTTAGTTATTAGAGTTCTGGTCGAACGGTTTTTCACGGGACACATTTCCTGTGTTGTTGTTTCCGGATGAGGAGATGCTGCTCCGTTATTGATTTAAGTAAAGTCTGAATGTCATTAAAACAGTTAGCTCCATCTTTTGACACTTCTTCCACACCTGTCCTTGCACGCTACACCGCTACAGCAAAGATGACAGGGAAAAGACGCTGACAAAGGTGAGCCACGTAAATAAGACCGCCCACAAAACGGCGCATCCGGAAGCGACTGTCAGAAAGCGGCTTGAAGATGATGTGTAAAACATAATCTATGCAACATTTTGACCAAAGAACCACCATTACATGTTATGTAGACCACAAGGAAGTGTTTTCCATTTAGAAAAAAATAATAATAATATGACTCCTTTAATGCGCCCTATAGTCCGGTGCGCCTAATATATGAAAAAAGATCAAAAATAGACCATTCATCGGCAGTGCGCCGTATAATCCGGTGTGCCCTATGGTCCGGAAAATACGGTATTATTTTTTAGCCAGCAGGTTACTTCCTGGTTCATGGAGGGTAATGTAGAATACCAGGACATTATCATGTTTTAGGGAGGAGGTACAGTTCCATTGTAACTTTATAAAGAAGAGAAAATAAATATCTTGAATAAAATAGAAAAATATCAGAATGAAGTATTTTTGTTTATTTGTTAGCGAGCAGGCGAATTTCTGGTTTATGAAGGAAGCCATGAGGACACTACGACTCTCCCATAGTTTCTCAAACTCTTGTGCAGTTTATCCATATTAGCAGATAATAATGTGTTTATTATGTGACAAAAACTCCCTTTAAAAAAGAGAAAGAGCAGTGAGATGACTAATATTTGGCTGTAGATCAGTACTGATAATGAAAGCTATGCCAATTTGTACAGAGTGCATCCCTAAAGTGCTTCAGGGCATCAAATGAACTCCCACTGTTTGCAATAAAAAAAAAGCAAAACTCCATCAAGACTTAACAACAGAAATGATGAATACAATTAATATACTCCATTTAATGAGATGCATCTTTCCGAACTGAGTAATGAAAGGTTTTTGTTTGGGAGCCACTTTAAAGGAGGCCCTTGTTGCTGTAGAGAGCATGTCTGGATCTTATTAACCCACTTTTAGAGCTTCGGCTGCTGTCTCCGTCTTCAATGAGAGACGCTTCAGTTGATAAGTAGCGCGCTAACGCTTGAATATTTCATAAAGCTACTTTTTGCTGCAGCACGTGTGCTGTAATTGACAAGAGAGCATCATATATCACTTAAAAGTCAGTAAATGCTAATGGTTCATTGAACGCGTGATATGCTACTTGTGGGCTTATACAGTTTCTGTGGCCTAGCACACACATACAGAATGGATGGATCCATTAGACATATAAAACATAAAGATAGTCCATGTTTAATCACAGTTTGAAACTATTAGCGAAGGAAAAGTGTCAGCAAATTGGTCAATTAACCGCTTCCGGAACGATATGATAAGTGCAGCTTTTAAGAGGTTAGAAGCTGTTATATCATATACTGCTTGTTCATCAATAATCTATGCAGCACAAATATAATATATACAGTCGCGATCAAAAGTTTACATACACTTGTAAAGAACATAATGTCACAGCTGTCTTGACATTATCATTTGACATCACATGGACAAAGATAAGACCTTCTGGAGGAAACTTCTGTGGACAGATGCAACAAAAATTTAGCTGTTTGGCCACAACACCCAGCAATATGTTTTGAAGAGAAAAGGTGAGGCCTTTGATCCCAGGCACCACCATGCCTACCGTCAAGCATGGTGGTGGTAGTATTATGCCCTGGGCCTGTTTTGCTGCCAATGGAACTGGTGCTTTACAGAGAGTAAATGGGACAATGAAAAAGGAGGATTACCTCTAAATTCTTCAGGACAACCTAAAAAATCATCAGCCCGGAGGTTGGGTCTTGGGCGCAGTTGGGTGTTCCAACAGGACAATGACCCCAAACACACGTCAAAAGTGGTAGAGGAATGGCTAAATCAGGCTAGAATTAAGGTTTTAGAATGGCCTTCCCAAAGTCCTGACTTAAACGTGTGGACAATGCTGAAGAAACAAGTCCATGTCAGTAAAGCAACAAATTTAGCTGAACTGCACCAATTTTGTCAAGAGGAGTGGTCAAAAATTCAACCAGAAGCTTGCCAGAAGCTTGTGGATGGCTACCAAAAGCGCCTTATTGCAGTGAAACTTGTCAAGGGACATGTAACCAAATGTTAACATTGATGTATGTATACTTTTGACCCAGCAGATTTGGTCACATTTTCAGTAGACCCATAATAAATTCATAAAAGAACCAACAAGTATGTGCTCCAATCACTCTATCACAAGTTGTAGAAATGATTGGAAACTCAAGACAGCCATGACATTATGTTCTTTACAAGTGTATGGAAACTTTTGATCGCGACTGTATGTATTGAATGTGGTAATAACATAAGAGAACAAACTAGCAAAATGCTGTGGAAAAAGTCAACAATTTACAATAAAAAAGTTTAAAGAACAAGTGCAGAATTTTTACAGAAAAAAATGTAAGGTTTAAATGTATAACATTACAAAAAAAGAATATCGGTTTTTTTACCCTATACACTGTAAAAAAGTAAAGATACAATAATACATAATAATAAGAATAAATATAAAACATTGTAATAATATGGGAACAAAGTTGTAACATTAACAAATATAGTTGTAAGGTTACATCAAATATTCCATGAAAGGCAAAAGAAAAAGGTTGAAAAAAGAAAGAAGTCACACTTTTAAGAGAAAAAGAATACATTCAGAATGTTCCATCCATCCATCCATTTTCTACCGCTTGTCCCGTTCGGGGTCGCGGGGTGTGTTGGAGCCTATCTCAGCTGCATTCGGGCGAAAGGCGGAGTACACCCTGGACAAGTCGCCACCTCATCACAGGGCCAACACAGATAGACAGACAACATTCACACTCACATTCACACACTAGGGCCAATTTAGTGTTGCCAATCAACCTTTGGAGGTGGGAGGAAGCCGGAGTACCCGGAGGGAACCCACGCAGTCACGGGGAGAACATGCAAACTCCACACAAAAAGATACCGAGCCCGGGATTGAACCTAGGACTACTCAGGACCTTCGTATTGTGAGGCACATGCACTAACCCCTGTGGCACTGGGCTGCCACATTCAGAATGTTATGAGAATGAATTCCTATTTTTCAATTGAAAACATTCCCAAAATTGACAAAATCATGGTGATTTTACAAAAATAAAGTCGAATTGTTCAGGGTTTCCCACACATTCATTTATTTGTGGCGGCCCGCCACGAAAGAATTACGTCCGCCACAAATATTTAAAAATTATTATTTTTTTTATTTTTTTTTTTTGTCCTCTCCAGCTTCTCAGGCAAATCATATAGTTGATGTAGATGCCCATATCGGCTGTTCAGATTTACTTTACAAAAGAGAAGTGTAGGATACTTCTCTTGTTGCCTTATTTGTATTTGACTTTATTAAATGTATTTACAACATGTGTATATAACAAAGGGTGCAAAGTCTGCAGGCAGTAGGAAACATGGTTAAGTGTAGGGAGTAAAACTGATGGCAGTCTAAAGTTCAAGATTTTTGGAGCTCTTTGTTCAGTGGATCAGATGTTTGATGAAGCTCTGTGTCTATCTACCACCACTACTGTTTTCTGTTTATTTGTTACTGACTGTGGCAGGACACCTCTGCCTTTGTTTCACTTTATGTTGCTGGTAAATAATATGGTTGTAGTAGTAGGCTAAAGTTAAATTATTTAGTATGCACTAATTAAAGGGGCAGAGCTTTGAGACATTTTAGCTTTTATATTTTATAAGATATATTTTTTGTAAGAACCACAATTAATAAATATATTTCAGAGAATAACTTATTGTTCAAATCTGTATATAAATATGTACACAAAGTGTTGTAATTATATTATAAAATGGATGGATGGATGGATGGACGTTTAAAACAAAACTGTTATTATTAATTAGTAAGTATACATTTTTTTAGCCTTTTTAGAGAAAATCTAATCATTGTAGTAAATTATGCAAATTACTCGATGATGTCATGGTGACCACGCCCATAGCCACGCCCATACGCCCCCACCGCCACAGTTTATGGGAAACACTGATGTTACATGAATAAGTTCGGAATGTTACGAAAATAAACTCATGGAAAAATTACACAATATTACGAGAATACATCTGTAAAGTTAAGACTACCAGTAACAATGTAACCGGAATAACTATGTAATGTTCCGTGGAAAAGTTGTAAGCAATAAAGTTGTTGTATGCTTGCATGTTGTGATGTTTGTGATTCCAATGATGCGGAGGACTTCAGGCAGCTTGCAGGTAAGATGATTCTTTACTTAGATACACAAGGAAATGTAACACAACTTAAGTGCTTAGCGTGGCATGAAGATTAACATAGTGAAACAAACAAAAACCAACAAAACACAGATACTTGATGACGCATAATGGACCAGCGAGAACTACCGGGTGACACTTGCATATAAAGCACACTGATTAGCGATTAGAGGAAGGCGGGTCTCATGATCGCTAATCAGAAGCAGGTGCATACAATCAGGGCTCCTAGCAACCAAACGTAACCAAGGAGCCCTGAAAACAGAAACTAAATCACAAACATAGAGCTCAACACTAACCAGAGGAATCAATACCACAAAAACAAGACAGTACATGGCCAGTAATGACAGGCCACGACAAAAGTCATAATGTTAAAGGTTTGCAACTTGCTCAGTTACATTTTCAAAGCAAAAATTTGACCATCTTATCTTACCGTTAGTGGTTTAACAGGACATATTGGTTTTAAAACTGTCTATATTTCTCAAAATGACTAAGTTTGTGTAATAATATTTTTACCAGCCCAAATAAAATGATGGGTGTTTACGGCGGTTACTTTCCCTTTCTGTCAACAATACACGCAGGGAGCACGTGCACAATAGGGTTGTACGGTATACCGGTATTAGTATAGTACCACGATATTAATGAATCATATTCGGTACTATACCACATCTGAAAAGTACCAGTCCGCAACCCCTCGCGCCCCTGTCATCGTAACGTTGTGTTGTTGCTGGTTTACGAGCAGACGAGCATGTTCGGCAGCGCACAATCACGGAGTACTTAAAAGCAGACACAGTGTGTAGACAGAAAAGGGAGAACGGACGCATTTTGGCTTAAAAAATTAACGATAAAGGTGAAGTTATAAATACACCCACCGGAAGAGGTGCTTTAAGACATGGCTAGCTAGCTAGCGGCTAAAGTCCAACCCCAGTCGGCAGTGTTTTAGCTACTTCTAAATCACTAATCCTCGCCTCCATGGCGACAAAAAAAGTATGTTTCTTACAAGTATCATCCCTGCAGAACCAGGAATAGCTAAACTTGTGTCACTACACACCGTAGCTCATCAAATGTAAACAAACGGCATTGGTGTAACTATACCTAACACCCACTGTAATGATACCAAGTACAGTAGCGTACAGTAGGAATTGAGAATGCCAATCAGCAGTGTTCAAACGCTGATTAAGAAGTGGAAAATGAGGGATTCAAGTAGACCAGCAAAGATTTCAGCCACAGCTGCCAGGAAAATTGTTCGAGATGCAAAGAAAAATCCACAAATAACTTCAGCTGAAATACAGGACTCTGAAAAATTGTGGTGTGGCTGTTTCAAGATGCACAATAAGGAGGCACTTGAAGAAAAATGTGCTGCATGGTCGAGTCGCCAGAAGAAAGCCTTTTCTGCGCAAATGTTACAAAGTATCCCGCTTACATTACGCCAAACAGCACAGAGACAAGCCTCAAAACTTCTGGAACAAAGTAATTTGGAGTGATGGCATTCTTCTGGCGACTCGACCATGCATCTCATGTATGGTTTCAGCTGAAGTTATTTGTGGATTTTTCTTTGCATCTCGGACAATTTTCCTGGCAGTTGTGGCTGAAAACTTTGCTGGTCTATCTGAATCCCTCATTTTCCACTTCTTAATCAGCGTTTGAACACTGCTGATTGGCATTCTCAATTCCTTGGATATCTTTTTATACCCCTTTCCTGTTTTATGCAGTTCAATTACCTTTTCTCGTAGATCCTTTGACAATTATTTTGCCTTCCCCATGACTCAGAATCCAGAAACATCTGTGCAGCACTGGATGAAAGATGCAATGGCCTGTCAGAAGCCCAGAAACTCACTGACCTTTTATACACACACATTAATTACAAACAAACAGGTCACAGGTGAGGATTGGAACCTTGATTAATCATTCAAACCTGTTTGTGTCAACTTTTGAGCATGTTATCAGATCAAAGTCACTGGGGTATGTAAACTTTTGATCAGGGTCATTTTGGTACTTTCTTTTGTCATTTTGATTTAAAAAGTGTAAACACAGTTGTTTGCCAATAAATAGCTTCACACAACCATTAAGCATGAGTGGAAGAAAGGTTTTTGTGTTATTATTCATATTCTCTGAAGAATGGCCAAGAAATCATAAATTCTCCCAGGGTATGTAAACTTATGAGCACAACTGTAAATATGATCCTTATGACAAAAATGTATCCTCCTATCAGATCTTTTTTTCCTAAATGGTTTGTGCTCCACGAACTCTGCCTAAAAATGTATGTCTTTCACTGTAAGTAGTTGGTAGCCTACTACTTGTCCATCTTTTCCATGGTCCCATTGTAAAATCCAACCCTTAATACTCCTTAATTGCTCAAATATTGTTTAATGAGTTTATACGTTTACAACAATCAGACGGCAGCTTAAATTGATCTCTCACATAACGTCATCTGTCCAAACACATTTAATAATTACATACCTTGATGGGTGTGGCTTTTGACATTTCCCTGTTTGTTGCTGTAGTAGAATTTCTGACCTTTGACCTATAGTTCATGTCTGTCAAAAATGTATGCTCATTTTGATTTCTCTTCCTCTTCTGTGGGACAAAAGTGAACTTTAAGTCATGCCAACCTGTCTAGTGAATGTGTTGACTGTCTAAAAGATTCGAGTTGTTATGGAACAGATAGGGAAAACAAAATAAGACATTGACGCACTAACAAGAGAGATAAGAAAGGGATAAAGCCAAACGAAGAGAGTGTTTTGGACACCATCTTCTTTTTCATGGTGACGGGCGCGCCCGGGGGGGAAACTTTCTGTGTGCTAGACAACTCAACCCAACCATTGTACCATTTGATTATGAGTAAAATAAAACTCTTGTGTTAAATCTACTTTGATTCTCATTGACAACCTGGACTTTCCACTACAAAATTGGCGTCACGAACTAGGATGGTCCAGAACTCTGCAAGTCAACATCCGCTCCCGGCTTCTCTCTCAGGCAGACAACGCTTGCACGCGCGCATCTAATAAAAGGTAAGCTATTTTGCTTATTGTGTAAAAGTTATCTGTCTGAAGAGAAACGGGATCGGTAAGATAAAAACGGAATTTTTTTTTCATAAAAGATAGTTCTCCAAAAACAACCTAGACTGAGGCATGTGTTGGTTGGTTTGAGTTGTATTATATGTGATCATTTGTCTGTGTGTTTGTTGAAAACTTGTAATCTCTTGTTTTTAACAAATGGGGATTGTTGATAGAATTTTGGTGGTTTGGAGTGTAGAAGCATAGACGATGTGAGACGAAAAATTTCTTTTAACCTCTTCATCCTCTGTCGTTGTTGGCAGAGGATGCTTTTTTCTGCAAGTACATGGTTAGCCGGAGTTGGACACAGCGAAATTTAAGGCAAGGTTGGCTAAACTGATGTGACATTTGGCCCACACAAATTTATGACGTCTATGAAGGTCCTACGTATCTGTCTATGTGGAAGCTGCAGCCGGGTAAAAAGCCTGATATAAGGTGATCGTTCAGTGACTCCGGTAAAGGAGATCAACTGAGCCAAGTTGTCACGAATTTGGAAATTTGCTGCAGTATAGATGGATAGAGTAAGGGCTCCATATGGTAGAGACTTGGTGAAACTATATGGACTGACCAGACACGATGTACTGTAGAAATTGAAGGGTGATTCCTGGTAATTCTACAGCGCCTTAGGCTGTTATCCGTGTTGGTCAGGAAGGAAAAGCAGGATTTGCTCCGCTGAATGGGTTAATCGCCATTATATGAGTAAGAATGACCTGCGTGTGTGTGTTATGAGACGGCCGATTCCACAAAAGCACGCGTGCATTAGTTGTTTATATTGGTCCGGACCAGGGGGGAGTGTTTTGTGGGATAAAAATGTGTGTTTTTAAATTTATATATATATATCCGCGTATTTTAATAACTTTTGTGTAGCACCTGGTTTCTTATCTGTTTTAATTCTCCCTCATGCTTTTGTGAGAGTTCCCTAACGCTTTTTTCGCACCCACGCTGATAGGCAAGACCTGGGAAATTGTTGGTTATGTGTGTGCGTGTGAGAAAATAGACAAAGTTATGTACAGAAAACACATGAGTGAATGATCGATCCATATAATTATTTTCTTTCGCTTATCAAGAGGTTGGATCGCGGAGGCAGCAGCCTAAGCAGGGAGGCTCCCCCTCGTGGGCGCTGCGAGCTAATTCCAGTCATTTGAATTTGTTTTTAACTATACTGGTGATTGTGACTGTGCGATATTACAGTTGTTTTACACACTGAGATTTTGAATACGGGAAAAAAGGCTCTTGCTCGCTGGTAAATTCTCTGTGTGTGAGTGACTGTGTGACGCATATAAAAAAAAAAAGCTGGGAGACATTTTGAGATAAGAGTGTGTGCGTGTGACGAGGCTGTGTGAATGACAGCTGCGTGAGGCATTAGTTCGAAGAGGAGTGACACATAGCATTGAGCTAGGTTAGCATTGTGTTAGCATAGCATTGAGCTAGGTTAGCATTGTGTTAGCATAGCATTGGGCTAGGTTAGCAAAAGTTTGCTTACTGAGGCATAGTAAGGCTAGGTTAGCATCTAGCTTGGCATTACTAAGTGTGGTTGAACAGTTATTCTCGGTCTGTAGAGTGTGCTAGTAGTAGGTGCTTGCTAAGTCCAGTAAAATAATAGATATATGGAAAATTACACGTTTAAATATCAATCAATAAATACGGATTGTGGGACATTGAAACATTGTTTAATTCATCATTCATTTATATGTCTAGTATACTTTTTTTTGGTACAGCCTTGTTGCTTATCTGATCCATCCAGTTTGTGTGGAAGTTGAGACAAACACACACGCACGAACATCATAGATTAGGATACATTGTAACTTTGAATTAATAGTTATACAACAAATAAATTAATAATATTGAATTTAAATTTGATAAAGATAAATTGATCATACATTGACATTTTAATTTTTTTTTAGGAATAAACACACAATAAAATAAAAGTTAAATTTATATTCTAATACATCTAAAGGCTTTTGTGAAACATAGAGTCTGAAGAAGTACAGATAAGAGCCACTCAGCACCATTGTCAAAACAAAACGTAGAGAAGCGTTAAACAAATTCTAATCAGAAGGAAGACAGACCAAAATATGAGAACTTAAGTAAACAGACAGAAAGTAAACCAGAAATAATAATGTAAATAAATAACAAAGAAAGCAAATTTCTATGTGACATTGGTGCATGTAGAATTACAAATAGAGAATAAAACTAAATGGAAATAACTGTCTGCAAGATGAGCATGACGTCATGAATTGTGCTCGGGTTAGTAATAGATAGATAGATAGACAGATAAAACGTTATTGATTCCTTCAGGAGAGTTCCCTTTGGAAGAAGAACTAAAAAGTAAACAGTAACTAATAAGGGTATAAATGGAAACAAAATAGATTCTATTAAAAGAGAAACTAGGCATTAACGACCATGATATAAAAAAAAGTATTGCACTGTTATTGTTTTGCATTCCCTGTCATCATAGCCCCCCAAAGAGGAGTTGTACAGTGTAATGATGTATGAGACAAAGGATTTTTCATAGGCTAAACCAGTAGTTCTCAAATGAGGGTATGGTGTTTCCGCCCGGACAAAAAAGGGAGGTACTTGAAGGTATGCCAAGGGGTACCTGAGATTTTAAATATTTTAAAATGCAGACAATAAAAATAAACACAGTACGGACGTTAAAAGTTAAAAGATTAAAAGATTTAGCTGAAAGATAAGGAGAAACGTGAATAAAAACATTCCTTTGTTTTGGAGAGTATCACGCACAGCAGGAGGTCAGAGTGCAAGCATGACAGCTTGCTCGCGCCTACTGATAGACAAATGATAGTTTAAATTAACTTATAGATAATCTTTAAGTGAATTAAAAGGGTACTTAAATACACATGAAGTAGTACGTATAATCTTTGAATTAAGGTTTTTGATTAGCAATTAATGGGATAGTTAAGACTGTAATTTTAAAACGTGATATGCAAATTGAACTAACCGAGAGGATATGAAAACGATGGGTGTACATGTTTTGAGTTCCAAATTCTGGAGGAAAAAACCTCAACAAAACGTAAAACCATACAGACGGACTTGGGTGGTAGCCACGGTTGTGCTAGGTCAAGCGAGGGTGGAAAGGATATGCAGCCGGGGGACTGCCAGCTTCTCTGAACAAGACAAGCTCCAAGGTGTAGCCAGAACATGCTCACAAAAAATACAGGTGTGACAGCAGGACGAACAGCAGGATACAAACAGACCCCTGCTGGACATAAGTGTCAACGGACAATGTTCAACACAATCTTTGAAGCATTCCTTTGTGGTCAACCTGCACACACCTTGTAATGACCTGCTTACGAACTGTGCCCTGACAATTCAATACTGCACAGAAGGAACTTCCTGATGTTGCCTGACAGCACGACATCAGCTGACAACTACTGGGGACGCCTCCCAGGAATGAGTGGAAGACGGGGACTGCTCCAACTGTCCTAGCGCTGGCTGACGGAGGTGCGTCCGTGTGTCCTGCCACCCAAACCGCCAAAGTGTATGATCACCAATTAGACGACTCATAATAGGAGCCTTTTGACTCTTATATATGGTGGGACTCAAGGTATGGCCGCTCATGTGAACTATCCTTACAACAATTAGAATGGTATAAGATGGACAACTAATGACCCACATTGTTCCCTCTGTCCTGCCTACGAAACAAAAAAAAAAAAGTAGGTCAAATGATAAAACAGGGCGTAGCTGCCGCTGATTGAACCGATACGCAAATCAATTATTTCGGTTGTCTGTTAAAAACATAGCTATTGGTTGCAATTTGGACATTTCTGCTGTAGGCTACAAAGAGCTAGCAGCTACACAACAGCTGAGCTAAAACAAAATTTAAGCATATCAAATATTTATAGTTGTTTATTACATACACAAAGTCGCAGAGAGACAGAAGTCTGTAGAAAGTATTCAGTAACAAACGTGTCCGCATTAATAAACTTTCTACCACAGGAAATATACTGAACAAATACAGCAGTTACTGTCAGACTCTAATCCGGATTACCGTGTCTATCAGAGACATGGTTAAAACCCACAACACCTTTACGTTCTAATTAATGTCCCGGGGGACAAGATTACAGAAAAGACAGATCGAGTGACAAAGGGGGGAGGAATTATGATTTATGAAAGGGAAAACATTAAAAGTAGATCAATTTGAGTATGTTGAAATTAAAATCACATTTTCCTCAGAAATGTATTTCAAGGTAATTGTAGTATACCGACCGACCACAGCTAAAGACATTTTTCTTGATTCATTTTCAGACATCCTCAAACAGCATAGTATGACAGAAGTAACGTCATGGAGGACGTTAATCTGGACTGGTTAAATAAGACGCGTAGAAAGAAACTTAAGGATATTATAAACGGCTTCTATATGATACAAATGAAAGCAGCCCTACTAGAATTACAATTGGATGACAAAAATTAAAGAGAACATCTGTAAATAAACGAATACAAAACCAGAAAGAAGAGTGTTAAAATAAAAATACCATTGGATTCTAATAAAGACATGAGGACTCAGCTCTCATAAGAGCAATTATAACAGGTCTAAATACAGATCGTATGTTTTCAAAAGTTTTGAGGAACAAAGGCTGACTTTCACTTAGAATTAATCAAAGCTGTAAAAGGGAACATTAGAAAGTTATGGAAAACCAGATACAAACTTACGGGAAGAGAGCAAACAAGAAACAACACTATAACATTGGATATCAATGGCGCTACTATCGCAGACAGTCTGGACATAAGTGGTAATTTTAATGAACATTTCATCCAGTCTTTACAAACCCTGAATAAAAAATCCCTCAAAATCAGTGCAAATAATTGTCATTTATTCAGGATGGACTCATTTTAGAAGTAACAAATGAAACAAAGTTAAACAAAATCTTCGCTGCATTATCAGACTCACGATCTAGAGATATATATACGGGTTGGACACTATCTTCCTAAAAACATATAAGGATTGTATTATTGCTCGTATAACAACGATTGATAAATAAATCAATAACGGAAAACACTTTCCCTACCACGTCGAGAAACTGCTACTACGATTAAATCCATAAAGCAGGAAATAAAGAAGACCAGAACATGTACAGACCAATTAGCCTTCTCCACTTTATAACAAAAGGAATAGAAAATTTGAAATTAAAAAGTGGCTTTGGAGCAATCAAGGCTGCTCAGACGGTCGCTAAGAGGAGCATTATGTTGACACATCAATTTAATGAGTATTATATTTATCTATGAGAGCATTTTTGTTGTAAATTGTGAGGTATGGCTGTTAAAATCTTGGTTGTTTTTACGAATGATGACAGATGTGAACATAATAATATGTAATAATAACCTGGACTTTCCACTACATTGCTGCTGCTAAATAAATATCACACAGCCTAACAATGGCGACAGTTTGTGTGCTTTATGCTTTATTACAGCTGGCTTAGGCAATCACCCTTCAAAGCCTGATATGACATTGATTAATATTTTTTGTCTTTATAAATGAATTTTTTTTAGTATATACAGTATATATAATATATTTTTGAAAAGCTTTCATTTCTGCTTCAGTCCTTTGAGGCAGCAAACTAGTTAGGCTTAAATTACTTCTGATATCTGTTTCGTATTGAGTAGTTGCCCGTATGTGGGCTCTGTACCGAGGATGTCGTTGTGGCTTGTGCAGCCCTTTGAGACACTTGTGGTTTAGGGCTATATAAATAAACATTGATTGATTGATTGATTTATTGAGTTGCAGATACTGTGTTTATTAACATGTTTCAGGTTGTTCAGTCTAGTCCTGACTTAACAAACTGGATGATCGAGCATTTACTTTTGGTACGCTAACCTCTCCCGTCTGTCACTCAAATATGTCTGTATGCAACATAAACAACAGTTTCCTCGTTCCTATTGTTACATGTGGGTGAAGCAGCCCATAGGAGACACCTACAAATGTCTACTCTCCAAGTAAGCGCTGAACAATGTTATTACATTAATTTAAAAAACTACTGTAGTTGTTTGTAGTACATTCTATTATAATGCTTTTCAAAAATGAAGAATATTCTCTACTGCTCACTAGTGTTACCATATCTGAGTTATTGTGCAGAAATATGGGGAAATAACTACA
This sequence comes from Entelurus aequoreus, assembly GCF_033978785.1. NCBI lineage: Eukaryota > Metazoa > Chordata > Actinopteri > Syngnathiformes > Syngnathidae > Entelurus > Entelurus aequoreus. Next base: position 12,429,887 of record NC_084744.1, read on the forward strand.
AATGTGCGCTACATTCGTTAACCATGTTACAAAAAAGATCAGTTAGAATAATACATAATGTTGGATATAGAGAACATACAAACCCTTTATTTATTAAGTCAAAAATATTAAAGTTTGGTGATTTGGTAAAATTGCAAACAGCTAAAATGATGTACAAAGCAATCTATAACCTGCTACCAAAGAATGTACAACATTTCTTCTCAACTAAAGAGGAGAAATATAACCTTAGAGGAAAAAATAATTTAAAACATTTATATGCACGTACAACACTTAAAACTTTTAGCATAACAGTATGTGGAATTAAATTATGGAATGGATTAAGTAAAGAAGTTAAAAATTGTACTGACATGATCCAGTTTAAGAGGTTGTTTAAATTAATAGTGCTTACAAAGTACAAAGAAGAAGAATTATGAGAAAAACTTCCAACCTTATTGAAAATATTCTTCATCTCAGTATGTTAATAATGACTGAATTAATTAATTACATATTACAAACTGTTGTATATACTAATTCATAGATGTTATTTTATTATATAAAAAGGTCAGTAAATGATTTTATATAATTGTAAATGCTTTGAAGTGGGAAAGGGGTAGGATTAAATAAGCTTTGCTTCTTCCTACTCCTTTTCGGGCATGATGTAAATGAAATGATATGAAATTGTGTGATGTATTATGATGTAAATGTGTTCATGTTCGAAATAAACTAAAAGAAAGAAAGAAAGAAAAACTACTCCTATCTAAAAGTTTGTTTTTTATATTTAAAGCTCCACTTAAGAACTTTCAGTTTTGGTTGATTTTGGCAGCACCAGTGGACCAAAGCGGTACTGTTTTGCCAGAAGGAAGACCACATTTCCCATGAGGACCAGCGCATCTAGCGTCAAACTGACACGATAATACCACAATGATTCAGTATGACTGATGTTTCCACATTAGGAACCTACATATTTTGAATTGGGAAAGGGGGAGTGACGTATGCCGTAAAGCAAGTCAGCACATTTGTAGTTTTTTGTGTGGCAGGGTTCCTCCCACCTTCCTGAAAGTTGTTTAGTGCCAGTGAGAGCGATACAGATCCCCTCAGGCTACGACCAAGGTGTCATTCAACTAGTTGTAAATTGATGCATTATCCCATAAATTATAGAAATATTTAATGAAGGTTAGTGGGCGACAACACCTCCAGTGCCATCTCCCTGAGCACCGGTTCCCCCCAGGGCTGCGTCCTGAGTCCGCTGCTGTTCACACTGATGACCCATGACTGCTGCGCCAGGTCCACTATTAACCACATTGTGAAGTATGCGGACAAAACAACAGTAGTGGGCCTCATCCGTGACAACAACGAAATGGACTACAGGGAGGTGAAACATCTGGTTGACTGGTGCAGAACCAACAACCTGGTCCTGAACGTCGACAAGACCAAGGAGACCATCGTCGACTTCAGGAGGCACCAGTTCAGCCACGCTCCACTCTTCGTCAACGGCAGAGCGGTGGAGATGGTAAGCAGCACCAAGTTCCTGGGGGTGCAGATAACTGACAATATGACCTGGTTGACTGGTGCAGAACCAACAACCTGGTCCTGAACGTCGACAAGACCAAGGAGACCATCGTCGACTTCAGGAGGCACCAGTTCAGCCACACTCCACTCTTCGTCAACGGCAGAGCGGTGGAGATGGTAAGCAGCACCAAGTTCCTGGGGGTGCAGATAACTGACAATATGACCTGGTCCCTACACACCGGAGCTCTTGTAAAAAGAGCTCAGCAGCGCTTGCACTTTTTGCGTCGGATGAAAAGAGCACAGCTCCCTCCCCCCGTTCTCACCACATTCTACAGAGGCACTATAGAGAGCCTGCTGACCAACAGCATCTCTGTCTGGACTGGAGCCTGCAGTGACTCAGACTGGAAGTCTCTACAGAGAGTGGTGAAGACGGCGGAAAAGTTCATCAGGACTCCTCTCCCTTTTATCCAGGAGATTGCAAAAAGCCGCTGCCTGACCACGGCTCAGAAAATCTGCAGAGACTCCTCCCACCCCCACCAAGGACTGTTTTCACTGCTGGACTCTACAAAGAGGTTCCGCAGCCTCCGTAGCAGAACCTCCAGGTTCTGTAACAGCTTCTTCCCTCAGTCCATCAGACTCATGAGCGCATCATAATAATCCCCTCAATTGCCCCCCAAAACGGATTAACTCGCTGGAATATAAAGACAATATAACATACATTCATAAACGTGGATGCATATGCAAAAGTGCAATATATTTATCTGTACAGTAATCTATTTATTTATATCTGCACATTATTGCTCTTTTATCCTGCACTACAACGACCTAATGCAACAAAATTTCGTTGTTATCTGTACTGTAAAGTTACATTTTGAATGACAATAAAAGGAAGTCTAAATCTAAGTCTCTAAGTCTAAAAGTTACTTAGTGCTGTTTTAATAAGCACGTTACATGTTCAAATTGAAATGTTTTGGGTGGGCCCAGCACAGATTAAGTGGATTTCAATGTATTTCAATGGGCAGGGCTAATTTGAGATACAATTGTTTTGAGTGGGGAGCTCCACTAACCACGTTAAACCCAGATTCAGAACTAACAAAGGTCTTAAAGGCCTACTGAAACCCACTACTACCGACCACGCAGTCTGATAGTTTATATATCAATGATGAAATCTTAACATTGCAACACATGCCAATACGGCCGGGTTAACTTATAAAGTGACATTTAAAATTTCCCGGGAAATATCCGGCTGAAACGTCGCGGTATAATGACGTATGCGCGTGACGAAGTCAGTTTAACGGAAGTTATGGTATCCTATACAAAAAGCTCTGTTTTCATTTCATAATTCCCCAGTATTCTGGACATCGTTTGCAATTTGTTTAATGAACAATGAAGGCTGCAAAGAAGACAGTTGTAGGTGGGATCGGTGTATTAGCAGCGGACTACAGCAACACAACCAGGAGGACTTTGTTGGAGAGCAGACGCGCTAGCCGCCGACCTCACCTTGACTTCCTACGTCTCCGGGCCGCCAAACGCATCGGGTGAAGTCCTTCGTCCTTCCGCCGATCGCTGGAACGCAGGTGAGCACGGGTGTTAATAAGCAGATGAGGGCTGGCTGCCGTAGGTGGAGAGCTAATGTTTTTAGCATAGCTCTGTGCGGTCCGGTTGCTAAGTTAGCTTCAATGGCGTCGTTAGCACAGCATTGTTAACCTTCGCCAGCCTGGAAAGCATTAACCGTGTATTTACATGTCCACGGTTTAATAGTATTGTTGATTTTCTATCTATCTTTCCAGTCAGGGGTTTATTTTTTGTTTTTATATGCAGTTAAAGCACGATGCTATCACGTTAGCTCGTAGCTAAAGCATTTCGCCGATGTATTGTCGTGGAGATAAAAGGCACTGAATGTCCATTTCGCGTTCTCGACTCTCATTTTCAAGAGGATATAGTATCCGAGGTGGTTTAAAATACAAATCTGTGATCCACAATAGAAAAAGGAGAAAGTGTGGAATCCAATGAGTCAGCTTGTACCTAAGTTACGGTCAGAGCGAAAAAAAAATATGTATTTCACTGCATTCTAGTCCGTCACTCTAACGTTCCTCGTCCACGAATCTTTCATCCTCACTCAAATTAATGGGGTAATGGTCCGAATCGCTCTAGCTGCGTTGAAAACAATAGGAAAATATGAGGGAGTGAACAACTGACAACGTCACGCTACTTCCGGTAGGGGCAAGGTTTTTTTTTTTATCATAGACCAAAAGTTGCGAACTTTATCGACGTTGTTCTATACTAAATCCTTTCAGCAAAAATATGGCAATATCGCAAAATGATCAAGTATGACACATAGAATGGATCTGCTATTCCCGTTTAAATAAAAAAAATTCATTTCAGTAGGCCTTTAACTCATTTTCTTTCTATGCCACATCAATGTGGAATGCGGTCCCAACAGGTATAAAAGAAAGGGCATCTCTATCCTCCTTCAAAACCGCAATAAAAATTCACCTCCAGGCAGCTACAACCCTAAACTAACACCCTCCCCGGATTGCTAATAATCAAATGTAAACAATCAAATGCAGATACTTTTTCTTATGCCTTCTGATCTCTCTCTCTCTCTCTCTCTCTCTCTCTCTCTATGTCCTCTACTTGATGTCCACTACTTGATGTCCATATCCTATCCCCCCGCCCCCCTCCACACCCCTGATTGTAAATAATGTAAAAAATTCAATGTGATTATCTTGTGTGATGACTGTATTATGATGATAGTATATGTGATAGTATATATCTGTATCATGAATCAATTTAAGTGGACCCCGACTTCAACAAGTTGAAAAAACTTATTCGGGTGTTACCATTTAGTGGTCAATTGTACGGAATATGTACTTCACTGTGCAACCTACTAATAAAAGTCTCAATCAATCAATCAATCAATCAATCAGTTATAAAATCTGTCTTCTAACGCAATGTGCTTGTCGTAAATTGAGCTACCACTATGACTGAATGTCGTAAATACTACTTCCGTTTCTTCTGCAACCTGTTTAGTAGATTGTCCCACACAAAACTCATAACTCGGTCTTTGTTTAGCATTATTTTGCACTGCCATGTTTGGGCTGCTTCAGAACATGGGCTTTTACTTCCAAGTTCCTGCTGCCCGTTTAAGCAGCAAACTGTCATGTATAATTTATTTCCCTTTCACAGTAATGTATACAATATGCATTCGGAGTTTAAAATCATAAGACAAATGGCCAATGAATTATAGCCAATTAGTTGCTAAGTCCTGCCTGTGCCTCTGCAAGTACATTTTGCTTAATAGCAACCATGTTTTTCCAACCCATTTTAACACACATTTGTTTGTCAGTCCAAATTGTATGGCTGTTCAGCAAAACACCTGAAAGTTACTGTCAGTGTTTTGTAGAGAGCACAGGAATTTCAAGTTGGGGTCAAACTTTGGGGTTCAATAACAGCGCCACCATGTGGTGTTTTGTCGGAAAAATAATAACACAACCAACACAGGACAGGAGCCTGTTTTGACACATGTTCACCCTTCTGTGTGCAGGGATTTGGGAGTTATTTTACACCAAGACCGACCTTCTGCAGCCCATCTAGGCAGCAAACCCAGCCTGAATTAGTTGCAAATATTACGACAAGACGTCAAGATGTAGCGACTGCACAGCCTAACCTTGCCGAGAGCGACACATTCCACATGCTTGACCGTCCTAAGGATCGATACGTGGCTTTATCATGCCCGTCACGGGGGGCTCCTCCATTCAGAACGAACAGGGGGACACTGTGTCTGTCTGGTGCTGCAGGAGGCTTGGGGCTGCATACCAAACGAGTGTGCAGCAGCGGGGAGGCACCTGTGAGTAGGAGGGAGGGAAACCCCGCACTATAATACCACCATCAGACCTGATTCAGTGCAGCAGCTGGAGAAGGAGGGGGGGACTGCTTCAGCATCCCCATGCTAGCACTATAAATGTAACATGTGTGTCATGATGATACACTGCGCACCCCCCCACCAACACACCATTGCAGCAAGTGATGACCGGGTTGTCGAGGAATGGGGAGTCCCTAGGCTTTTCTTGTCCTTACTCCCCCTTTTATTACCATAGCCTGATGCGTGCTCCACATTCTCTTCCTTTTATCGTTAAAGCATCACTCAGCCTCCATGAATGTGATCAATTTGGCACAATTACACTAAATGTGCGCACACATGAAACACATTGGGAGTATTTTCTCTTTTTCTGACTGCTCTCGGGAGACTGCTTGTGTTGTATTTTTTTCCTTCAGTGCCCTTATTAGACAGCAGCACAAGAAGTGTAGTAGCAGTAATGAGGCAGGGGCGCTCCACAGGGTTATTTTACACAATACTCTGTCACTTGAAATGTATGCCCAGCTGTGTTAAATACACAAGCGTAGTAAAAAACATCCATTTAGCAAAAAAACGCGAGAAAAAACATTGGGTACACCGGTACCATGTCGTGAGAGCCAATATAAGAGTTGCATCCATAATGCGTGGTTCTTGTTTCAGATTTTATGTAACAGCGTACATCATACTGAGGGATGTTTCTATAAGTCAGTATTTTGTACTGTGGCTTACTATTTGTAATGATCTTATTACGATTTGTTTCACTATTACTTTATATAAGTATGCATCCCACTGATAAACATTTCTAGTAATCTTTCACAGTCTCGTAATGTGCGCATAATTTTTAATGTGACGGCGTGGCGAAGTTGGTAGAGTGGCTGTGCCAGCAATCGGAGTGTTGCTGGTTACTGGGGTTCAATCCCCACCTTCTACCGTCCTAGTCACGTCCGTTGTGTCCTTGGGCAAGACACTTCACCCTTGCTCCTGATGGCTGCTGGTTAGCGCCTTGCATGGCAGCTCCCGCCATCAGTGTGTGAATGTGTGTGTGAATGGATGATGTGGAAATACTGTCAAAGCGCTTTGAGTACCTTGAAGGTAGAAAAGCGCTATACAAGTATAACCCATTTATCATTTATTATTTATTTATAATGTACAAAAATGTATACAGTGAATCAAATTTTATGAATTATTAAAATAATTACAATACATATATATATATTTGTATATGTATATATATATATATTTATATATATATATATATATATATATATATATACATACATATGTATGTGTGTATATATATATATATATATATATATATATATATATATATATATATATATATATATATATATATATATATATATATATATATATATATATATATATATGTAAGCATTCATTTATTTTATCTGACCTTTGTAGTTTGTGGATTAATCTTTTTTAAACCATGAATTATTTATTTAAAATTTGCATCTTACTGAGGGATGTGTCTAATGTTTTGTCCTACTCAGGCCATTTTTTTAATACTTTGTTTGATAATTAAGGAATTTCTCCCCTTTTAAATATCCAACCATCCATCCATTTTCTACCACTTGTCCCTCACGGGGTCGTTGGGGTGGCTGGAGCCTATCCCATTTGCATTTGAGCGGAAGGCGGTGTACACCCTGGACAAGTCGCACTACTTTTAATTAGTATTTTACATTTCATTTTATTTCTATCCTTTTTCTTTATCATATATGTATATTTGTTTATTAATTTACAAATATGCATCACACTGAGGGATATTTATAATATTTTTTGCTACTCATGGAGGACATGTCTAATATATTTTCCTACTCCTGTAGAGTGTACATTATATGTTTTATATTTCATTGATCAATTAATGATTGGAGCCTATCCCAGCTGCATTTGGGCGGAAGGCGGGGTACACCCTGCACAAGTCGCCACCTCATCGCAGGGCCAACACAGATAGACAGACAACATTCACACTCACATTAACACACTAGAGCCAATTTAGTGTTGCCAATCAACCTATCCCCAGGTGCATGTCTTTGGAGGTGGGAGGAAGCCGGAGTACCCGGAGGGAACCCACGCAGTCACGGGAGAACATGCAAACTCCACACAGAAAGACCCCGAGCCCGGGGATCGAACCCAGGACCTTCTTATCAATTGCTGCATCAATTTACATAAATTAGAGATGCATCATTAATCGAATCATGGCTCCTGAATCGTAATCGAATTGTGAGCTGCACGAAGATTCCCACTTATAATATATATACACTTCAAATAAAATATGTATCATATAGGGGTTGTCCCAGCTAAATAAGGCAACTAAAATATATATTTTTAAAACTGCTCACAAAATTAAGCTTGTATGCAATGTTTATATACTAATAGTATTTGGTATAGGCGACAACCACAACGTATACCATCTGACATCTCGTGCGGCTTGAAGTGCAGCAGATACTGAAATCTATATATTGAAATTGGTTTATTTAGCACTTGAGACATTTAAGAAACTGCCAGCAAAATAGATATTGAACATACTCTTGAACCGAATGGAGCCCTACTTGTGTATAACAATGGGATGTAAAACATTGTCAAATTGCAAGAAATATGTCTGTCCTTCTACATGTGAAGTATCACACATCACTGCAACTTTTCATTATTTGTCGTTTATGCTTCAAAAAGCTTTGCCCTATAAACCCCCTAGAACAGTGTTTTTCAACCGGTGGGAGATTATGTAATTTCACCTATTTGGGTTAAAAATATTTTATGCAAACCAGTAACTATAATGTGCAAATAAAGTACCATTGTTGAGTGTCGGTGCGGTCTAGAGCTCGGCAGAGTAACCGTGTAATACTGTTCCATATCAGTAGGTGGCAGCAGGTAGCTAATTGCTTTGTAAATTAAACTGTCTTCTAGCCTAAGAGTGTTCAACCTAGCGGTACAAAATGTGTTGTTGGGAAACTATCAAAAACATGACTAGTTGTTTGGACGATCTCAACTGTGGGACACAGGTGCAAAAGAACTCACTGTGGAATCAGGGACATAACACACCAGACAAGGCTTCAGAAGACAAAAGATACCCAGGCAAGATGGAGCTAATCTCATGGTCGCTCAATGCTATTGACAAAGGGTTTTCCAGCATATGTTATTCTTGTTCTGAAATTGTCATGTATCCATCAAATCTGCTGTTGAAACTTGGACTATATAACCAACATATATAACCAACATATAAGTTGATTGTAAATTAGGGGCGGGTCATGGATAAGCAATCTTGCTTTTTTTCCCGCATCCCTTTTCGGTGGGTGCCGTTGCACGTCTGTCAAATTACAAACAGTGATGACGTGTTGCTATATATGTCTGCCAGAATAAATAAATAAATTAATTCATTCAAAATAAACGTTGTATCTAATGCTTAAACCAAAAATAAACAAAATGCATTGAAGCTTAAAGGCCTACTGAAATGAATTTTTTTTATTTAAACGGGGATAGCAGATCTATTCTATGTGTCATACTTGATCATTTCGCGATATTGCCATATTTTTGCTGAAAGGATTTAGTATAGAACAACGACGATAAAGATTGCAACTTTTGGTATCTGATAAAAAAAAGGCTTGCCCCTACCGGAAGTAGCGTGACGTAGTCAGTTGAACATATACGCAAAGTTCCCTATTGTTTACAATGATGGCCGCATGAAGTGAGAGAGATTCGGACCGAGAAAGCGACAATTTCCCCATTAATTTGAGCGAGGATGAAAGATTTGTGGATGAGTAAAGTGCAAGTGAAGGACTAGTGGGGAGTTGAAGCTATTCAGATAGGGAAGATGCTGTGAGAGCCGGGGGTGACCTGATATTCAGCTGGGAATGACTACAACAGTAAATAAACACAAGACATATATATACTCTATTAGCCACAACACAACCAGGCTTATATTTAATATGCCACAAATTAATCCTGCATAAAAACACCTGCGTGTTTGTTATGCTAGCTCCTAGATCCTCTGCTAGCTCCTAGCTCCATAGAACACGCCAATACAATTCAAACACATGATCAACACACACAATCACTCAGCCCAAAAGACCGTTCACCTAACCCAAGGTTCATAAAGCTTATATATTTTTAAAAAGTTACGTACGTGACGCGCACATACGGTCAAGTTATCGAATGTTTAGCAGCCAAGGCTGCATACTCACGGTACCTGATATTCAGCTGGGAATGACTACAACAGTAAATAAACACAAGACATATATATACTCTATTAGCCACAACACAACCAGGCTTATATTTAATATGCCACAAATTAATCCTGCATAATAACACCTGCGTGTTTGTTATGCTAGCTCCTAGCTCCTCTGCTAGCTCCTAGCTCCATAGAACACGCCAATACAATTCAAACACCTGATCAACACACACAATCACTCAGCCCAAAAGACCGTTCACCTAACCCAAGGTTCATAAAGCTTATATATTTTTAAAAAGTTACGTACGTGACGCGCACGTACGGTACGGTACGTGTTATGCTAGCTCCTAGCTCCTCTGCTAGCTCCTAGCTCCATAGAACACGCCAATACAATTCAAACACATGATCAACACACACAATCACTCAGCCCAAAAGACCGTTCACCTAACCCAAGGTTCATAAAGCTTATATATTTTAAAAAAGTTACGTACATACGCAAAAAAAAAGCCAAAGCTGCATACTCACAGTAGCACGTCTGCGTCTTTGTCATCCAAATCAAAGTAATCCTGGTAAGAGTCTGTGTTGTCCCAGTTCTCTACAGGCGTCTGTGTATCCAAATCAAAAGTCCTCCTGGTTAGAGTCTCTGTTATCCGAGTTCTTCCATCTTGACTGCATCTTTCGGGAATGTAAACAAAGAAGCGCCGGCTGTGTACTGTTGTGGCTGACTACGTTCGAAAAATACGTCCATTTCGCACCGACAACTTTCTTCTTTGCTTGCTCGGCTTCCTTCTCCATAATGCAATGAACATGATTGAAACAGATTCACGAACACAGATGTCCAGAATACTGTGGAATTATGAAATGAAAACAGAGCTTTTTCGTATCGGCTTCAATGTGGAAGGCATACCCGTGTTCGCCGGGCTACGTCACACGCATACGTCATCCTCAGAGGCGTTTCGAACCGGAAGTTTAGCGGCAAATTTAAAATGTCACTTTATAAGTTAACCCGGCCGTATTGGCATGTGTTATAATGTTAAGATTTCATCATTGATATATAAACTATCAGACTGCGTGGTCGGTAGTAGTGGGTTTCAGTAGGCCTTTAAGGATGGCTATGGAAAACGAAACTAAAACTGAACTGGCTACAAAGTAAACAAAAACAGAATGCTGGACGACAGCAAAGACTTGCGTGTGGAGCAGACGGCGTCCACAAAGTACATCCGTGCATGACATGACAATCAACAATTTCCACACAAAGAGGGATAGCGTCCGCACAACAGTCTTGATTGCTAAAACAAAGCAGGTGCGGGGAATAGCGCTCAAAGGAAGACATGGAACTGCTACAGGGAAAATAGCAACAAAACAGAAAAAGCCACCAAAATAGGAGCGCGAGACACTACACACAGGAAAACACCAAAAAACTCCAAATAAGTCACGGCGTGATGTGACAGGTCGGGACACTTACTTTGAGACAAGAACTATAGTGATGCATGGTTGGTTCTGGTTTGAATTCACATCCAACAATTGCAACAATGACTTTTTACTGTCAATATCAACTACTGAGTTTACATTTTTTATGTTTTCTGCTGGTGGTGTGCCACCGCATTTTTTTTTTTCAATGAACAAAAATGTGCCTTTGCTCCAAAAAGGTGGAAAAACACTGCTCTACAAGGCTGCAGCTTGCGTGAAGTGGAGAGTTCGCCTTAACAACAACACAGCTGCCGTGACGAGAAAACGGGCTTTTTGCTGCATTGCACCTGTGCAAAGCCCCCGAACTTCACACGGTCCCACCGGGGACGAGACTGAGCTTACCTGGTTACATGGTCGTCTTCACACCCTGCCCATCATCTTGTTTGAAGGCAACAAAACGAAGAGTAACTAGTTGAAATCTGCTGCCATATGTCAGTGAGGGGGGAAAAGACGAGGGTGGTTTTTTTCTCCCTTTTCTTTTGAGTGCTGTATGACCCGCAGAGAGAGAGTGAGAGCGGGGAAAGACGTCTTACCTGCCGGAGGAGGGTGACGGGGAAGCCGGCGAGGGAGCTCCGGGGGCCGGGGAGAGGAGCCAGCTAATGCCGGGGATCCGTGACAAGTGTGTGGGCTGCTCGCTGGTGCGCCTCGGCACTGTGTGAGTACACACACCCACTGGCAGGGTGTTCCTGGATGAGGGGGCGTGGTGAGTGTGTGTCCATATTCTCTCATTGAAGCCCAAAGATTCTGCCGGGGAAAAAAATCCCTCTAAATATTGTCATGTATTCAGCTCTTATTATAATGAATAATAATAATATTTTGGCATTATTCATTTAACACAAATAATGCATCTTGCATGTAAAATGCGTGGAACAATTCGATACTCTTCCTCTAAATCGGGGGTCGGCAACCCGCGGCTCTAGAGCCGCATGCGGCTCTTTAGCGCCGCCCTAGTGGCTCTCTGGAGATTTTTCAAAAATGTATGAAGAATGGAAAAAGATGAGGGGGAAAAAAATCTATTTTTTTGTTTAGTATGGTTTCTGTAGGAGGACAAACATGACACAAACCTCCCTAATTGTTATAAATCACACTGCTTATATTAAACATGCTTCACTGATTCGAGTATTTGGCGAGCGCCGTTTTGTCCTACTAATTTTGGCGGTCCTTGAACTCACCGTATAGTTTGTTTACATGTGTAACTTTCTCCGACTTTCTAGGACGTGTTTTATGCCACTTCTTTTTCTGTCTCATTTTGTCCACCACACTTTTAACGTTGTGCATGAGTGCACAAAGGTGAGTTTTGTTGATGTTATTGACTTGTGTGGAGTGCTAATCAGACATATTTGGTCACTGCATGACTGCAAGCTAATCGATGCTAACATGCTATTTAGGCTAGCGATATGTACATATTGCATCATTATGCCTCATTTGTAGCTATATTTGAGCTCATTTAGTTTCCTTTAAGTCCTCTTAATTAAATGTATATCTCATGACACATGTAATATGGCTTTTAACTTTTTGCGGCTCCAGACAGATGTGTTTTTGTATTTTTGGTCCAATATGGCTCTTTCAACATTTTGGGTTGCCGACCCCTGCTCTAAATGGTAGTATAGGTACTAGTGTTGTAACGATACCAATATTTTGGGACCGGTACCGGTACTAAAATTATTTGTCAAAGACTCGAGTCATATCAAAGACTCGAGTCATACCAAAGACTATAAAAATGGGACCCATTACCTCCCTGCTTGGCACTCAGCATCAAGGGTTGCAATTGGGGGTTAAATCACCAAAAATTATTCCCGGGCGCGGCCACCGCTGCTGCTCACTGCTCCCCTCACCTCCCAGGGGGTGATCAAGGGTGATGGGTCAAATGCAGAGAATAATTTCACCACACCTGGTGTGTGTGTGACAATCATTGGTACTTTAACTTTAACTTTAACTTTCGGTACTTTTCGGTACTTTTCTAAATAAAGGGGACCACAAAAAATTGCAATATTGGCTTTATTTTAACAAAAAATCTTACGGTACATTAAACATATGTTTCTTATTGCAAGTTAAATAAAATAGTGAACATACAAGACAACTTGTCTTTTATTAGTAAGTAAGCAAACAAAGGCTCCTAATTTAGCTGCTGACATATGCAGTAACATACTGTGTCATTTTCCATTCTTTTATTTTGTCAACATTATTAAGGACAGGTGGTGGAAAATGAATTATTAATCTACTTTTTCATTTACTGTTAATATCTGCTTACTTTCTCTTTTAACATGTTCTATCTACACTTCTGTTCAAATGTAATATTCATTTATTCTTCTGTTGTTTGATACTTTACATTAGTTTTGGATGATACCACAAATTTGGGTATCAATCCGATACCAAGTAGTTACAAGCTCATACATTGGTCATATTCAGAGTCCTCATGTGTCCAGGGACATATTTCCTGAGTTCATAAACATAATATACATTTTTTTTAAACGAAAGATGATGTTGTGATGCCAAAAAATATTGACATAATCATAGTAGTATCGACTAGATACGCTACTGTACTTGCTATCATTTTCAGAGGCGGTATACTACCGAATAAGATTCATTAGTATCGCGGGACTATACTAATACCGGTATACCGTACAACCCTAATTCAAACACAGTGTTACTGTTCAAACTGTGTGCAATGTTACAGTGGCCAAAAATATTAAATATACTTAACCTCAGCCATGTTTTTGATGAATGCTTAAGACTACAACGCTACTGTGTTTTAATGTTGGTCATTATGGTGGTACTTGGAGAGCCAAGTTTTTTCTTAGGTGGTACTTTGTGAAAAAACTTTGCAAACCAGTGATAGTGATAGCGATTCAGATAGTGGTAGCTGTCGTTGAATGTATATTTTATCATAACAACATGACTGCTAATTATTTGTTACTTTTCTTGGACTACTTTAGTATGTGTTCATGTGCTCCCTGCACCTACGTGTTGACGAGACAGAGTGAGTGACAGCCGTAAGCACAAATTATTTTAGTTCGGGATGGAATTTTAAATACATTACATAAACTTCCATCCATCCATCCATTTTCTACCGCTTGTCCCTATCGGGGTAAAGGGGGGTGCTGGAGTCTATCCTAGCTGCACAAGTCACCACCTCATCGCAGGGATAATTACATAAACCTATATAATAAAAAACAAAATCTGTCTATCCATCTATTCGCTAGCCAATGGTGTTCTTGTTGTATATTTTTGTTTAAAAAATGTAACTATGAACAAGTTGCAAACAGCCTCTTTAACTAGAAAGTGGTTCGATGGCAGTATCTACAGGGGGAAAGAGTTCTGCAGATATTAAACATCTGGCGGCACGCTGGCTCCATCTAGTGGTAAGCAGTAACACCAGCGATTTAGGAAAAAATAAGTGCAGTTTGAAATAATAACACGAATATGCATTCAACTTTTAACTGTTAAAGTGAGATTTAAATTAAATATGTATTTTCAGAAATATTATGTTTAACTCACCTCATTCGCCACAAGCTAATCCTTCCAAGAATAGGGGGAAAAAATATGTTAATACTAGAAAGAAACATCAGAGATTATTTAAATGATGTACACAAATAAACTGAGTTATTGTGCAGAAATATGAGGAAATAACTACAAATGTGCGCTACATTCGTTAACCGTGTTACAAAAAAGATCAATTAGACTGATACATAATGTTGGATATAGAGAACATACAAACCCTTTATTTATTGAGTCAAAAATATTAAAGTTCGATGATTTGGTAAAATTGCAAACAGCTAAATTTATGTACAAAGCAAACTACAACCTGCTACCAAACAATGCACAACAATTCTTCTCAACTAAATAGGATAATAACCTTAGAGGAAAATCTGATTTAAAACATTTGTATGCACGTACAACACTTAGAACCTTTAGCATATCAGTATGTGGAATTAGATTATGGAATGGATTAAGTAAAGAAGTTAAACATTGTACTAACATGATCCAGTTTAAGAGGTTGTTCAAATTAATAGTGTTTACAAAGTACAAAGAAGAAGAATTATGACAAATACTTTCAACCTTACTGAAAATAAGATATTCTTCATCTCAGTATGTTAATAATGACTGACTTAATGAATTACATATTACAAAACTGTTGTATAACTCATTCACGGATGTCATTTTACTATAAAAAGGTCAGTAAATGAATGTATATATTTGTAAACGCTCCGACGTGGTAAAGGGGTAGGGTTTAAATAAGCTTCACTTCTTCCCACTCCTTTTCGGACATGGTGTAAAGAGAAATGATATGAAATTGTGTGATGTATTATGCTGTAAGTGTGTTAATGTTCGAAATAAACTCAAAGAAATGCGATGAGGTGGCGACTTGTCCAGGGTGTACCCCGCCTTCCGCCCGATCGTAGCTGAGATAGGCTCCAGCGCCCCCCGCGACCCCGAAGGGAATAAGCGGTAGTAAATGGATGGATGGAAAGAAAGAAACCGCTAGAGGTCGCCGTAGTGAAGACTGACTATTAGCAGTTTGTGTTATCTCTTTTCTGCACTCGTTGGTTTGGACAGGAACAACATTACGACAAGCGGTCCTGCTGATAAAACCAACCCAGGCTGAAATGGAGGAATATAACTCTGGCGAAGAGGTACGGCTGGTGACATTTACCTGCATTTTAAGACCGCTAGCAGTTAACATGACCAGGGTGTGTGTGGCGAGGAGGAGCGAGTTTGGGTTTGCTAGTTTGCTGTACGACAGGATTATATTTCTAATCGCTATGACATAATTGTGTCTCACCTTGATGACGTCAGAGTGTTCTCCTGACTAGTTGTACGTGATTTAATAGACCCTTTGCAACCTCAGTATACTATTGGCTAAGTTTTATATCCATAAATGTAAGTTTCTCAATACCCGACCTGTTTTTTGTGCCTTTAAAAAAGAATTAGAACTCTACTTTAAAACACTCTCTACCTCTAACAACCAACAAACTGAAAACTATGATGCTGTGTTCCAAATTTGAATTATTTACGGAATTTGTGTGAGCCTATGGCTTTACATTTTGTTATAAATATATATCCATCCATCCATCTTCTTCCGCTTATCCGAGGTCGGGTCGCGGGGGCAGCAGCCTAAGCAGGGAAGCCCAGACTTCCCTCTCCCCAGCCACTTCGTCCAGGCGTTCCCAGGCCAGCCGGGAGAGATAGTCTTCCCAACGTGTCCTGGGTCTTCCCCGTGGCCTCCTACCGGTCGGACGTGCCCGAAACACCTCCATAGGGAGGCGTTCGGGTGGCATCCTGACCAGATGCCTGAACCATATATATAAATTGCATTCTATTTTAGTTACTTTATTGAGTTTACAACCACCTGGCGCTGTTTTGTACTGTTTGTGTACTATTGCTGTACTTGCTTTGTTTATTATTATTTCTTGATTGTATTCATAGAATACAATCATTGTGTTCATATTATAAATAAAGGTTCATAAAATAAAAAAATACATTTAAAAAAAAATTGATTTAATACAGCAATCAAATGTTCTTGAGCAATGCATAAAATTACGTTTTGGAAAAAACTTTGGGAATAAAAGTAAAAATCAGTTATAAACATCAAAAGGTGGAAAATATATGATTTTCTGCTAAGTTAATTTAATATGTTTGCTCCAAAGTGGGTGGTACGAGTTCCATTCACACGCTGTGTTTTTCTTATAGGTGCTCTTCAATGCTGATGACGCCAGTAACAACATTAAAGAGGTATAAAAGATAACAATTTCTGTAATGATAAATATTGTACTATTAAAGGGGAACTGCACTTTTTTTTTTAATGTTGTCTATTGTTCACAATCCTTATGAGAGACAAGAAGACAAAATGTGTATTTTGAAGTCTAACATGTAAAAATTGGCTTGTTCTAGGTGGCTAGCAACGGCTACCACTAAATCACTTTAAAATGCATTCTAAAACCACCAACAATTCTTAATTTACTTTCCGTAATCTGTATAATACTAAAGCTGTAGCATAGGGGTGTAACGGTACGTGTATTCGTATTGAACCGTTTCGGTACGGGGGGTTCGGTTCGGAGGTGTACCGAACGAGTTTCCACACGAACATATAAAGTAGCCGCCTAAGCTAAAATCTTAACAAGCTGCTCCGCTTCCTTCCGCCTGTCCCTGTCAGTACTCTACACAGCACCCAGCGTTGTCCCACCCACACAACCATCTGATTGGTTACAAACAGAGTGGTAACAGCCAATCAGCAGTGCGTATTCAGAGCGGTAACAGCCAATCAGCAGTGCGTATTCAGAGTGGTAACAGCCAATCAGCAGTGCGTATTCAGAGCGCATGTAGTCAGTGCTTAGCGTTTAGCAGGAAAGCATCAGGCAGCGGACTCTCCCCAAATTATAATAAACACCTCCCAGTCCACTACTAGTAACATCACCATGAGCCCGTTGACGTTCTAGAAATATAAACTGCAGCTCAGTTCGCTCGCTCGCAGTCCTGGCTTGAGGTGAAGGCTAATTCTCTTTTAGCGTAACGTTAGCTCATTTTGCAGTGTGTGTAAGTGTGTGTGTGTGTGTGTGTGTGTGTGTGTGTGTGTGTGTGTGTGTGTGTGTGTGTGTGTGTGTGTGTTTGTGTGTATGTGTGTGTGTGTGTGTGTTACGGACAGCAAAGCCCTGTCTGTCTGTTATTTCACTTTACCTTTTTCTGTGTTGATTAAGCTGTGTTGAAGCAGCAAAAAAGGACATTATGTTAAATGAAGAGTTTCAGTCTCTGATAGTTGATATAATAATGTAACTGCATCATAAAGCCTACATGAACTCCATGGTGTTCAGGGATGAATTGTCTCTCCTATTGCTATTGTACTATTTTTTCAGCTATAGTTACATTAATCCTTAGTAATGGAGCAGCCTAGTTTTGAATGGCAGGGTCCCTGCTATTACATGTTGATAAAAATATAACATTTACATAATACAAATCAACTACAGGCTTCCCAAATGCTGTAATAAATTAAGCATGATGAGTTGACTTGAAACTGTTTAATGTTGCACTTTTTATAAGTAGAAGAAAAGTTTTGTCATTTTATTTAATCTGAGCAACAACTTGAGGCAGTTTAATGTTGATTAACGTGGGCAGAATTATTGTAGTGTTCCCAATGTTAAAAGGATAAAGCCATTGTTTACAAATTTGGTTAATAACCCAAAAATGTATATTTTGTTGTTTTCTTACTGTACCAAAAATGAACCGAACCGTGACCTCTAAACCGACGTATGTACCGAACCAAAATGTTTGTGTACCGTTACATCCCTACTGTAGCGTCATTGTTATTGTAAGAGCGACCACGGAATAACTCTTTTTTTTCCAGCGTAGTAACACACCGGCATGCTTTAGTATTAACCGTAACAACTAGCTACGGCAAGAGATAAGCTAGCTTATAAATCAGCCCCCGAATCGTGTTTGAGTTTGTAATGTTAACACACTGCGACTGGACACCAATCTGTACTGAGTGAAAAACTTACTGAAAAATATATTACTTACCTAGGCCTTTAAATTCCCTAAGGAACATAGGCCATTGATGAAACTCCTCCATCCCCTTCGGTCTTGTGCCCTCCGCTCCAGTTGTTGCCATGACAGCCCTTGCGCCTTCATCTCCTGCTCTGTGGTTCTTCTCCAGGTGGCTCTAGGCCTTCCTCCCTTCCTCTTGCCTTGCGGGTTCCATGTTAGAGCATGTTTCGTGATTGATCTATTGTGTCTACGCAGTGTGTGACCAATCCAGTTCCATTTCCTCCTCCTGATTTGTGTTTCTATTGTGTCTTGTCTAGTGAGGTCCCACAGGTTGGCATTGGAGATGGTGTTAGGCCAGCAGATACCTAGGAGGCAGCGGTTGAAGAATGTCTGTATTTTGTTGAGTATGTTGGCGATGATTTTCCAGGTTTCTGAACTATAGAGTAAGGTGGATTTGACGTTTGAGTTGATGATTTGCAGTTTGGTCTTGAGGGATATGTTTTTTGCTTTACCAGATTTTATTTAGAATAATGAATGTGGTCCTTGCTTTTCCAATTCTGGCACTGACATCCTCCTCCGTTCCTCCGTCCACAGCAATAATGCTTCCTAGGTATATAAAGGTGGCAACCTCGTTTAACTGATTATGATCCATGTTTATTGGGGAGTTGTTCTTGTTGTCGATACGCATTAACTTAGTTTTTGATGTGTTGATTTTGAGTCCAAGCGAAGCAGCTGTTGTTTCCAGTTTGCATGATTTATCCTGCATATGTTGGTGTGTGTGTGCTAGGAGTGCTAAATCAGTGCTAAATCATCAGCAAAATCCAGGTCTTCCAACTGCTCGGTCAGGCTCCACTGTACGCCGGTTCGGTTATTGCTTGTTGTTTGTGTCATGGTCCAGTCTATACAGAGGGTCTCGACAGCGTATGTAGTTATAACAACAGGCATGATGTGCTGCGTGTGTCAAGATCAATTTTATAGTGAGTCACTCGATGGAAAGTTGTGCGTTTGGTCCAGCTGGCCGGGGACGCATTTTCCGGTTTAGTTTGGGTAAGCACACTATTTATTTTGAAACAGCTTGGCTCCAAGGTCTCTCTCGGCTTCCGTCCGCTCCGACGTTTCACCCTTCCTTTGTGCTCGCTTCTTGAAGCAGCAGTTCATCCTTGGTATGTTCAGGTTAAAAAAGATAAGGTTGAGAATTCTTAGTCATCTTCATTGTCTGTTACCAAGTCTGCCATGATTAGAGAACACTCACGTTTTTTTCCGTAAGTAAGAACACACCTTTGTTGCTGGAAATCGGAAGTGCGCTGCTATGGAAACGGAAATAAATGCACTGAAGAAAGATGTCCTGGCAATGCTTGAAATGACCAAAATAAGGTTAATATTGTACATATTACATAGTGTTATGGATGTGTCTGTTACTCCATTGTATTTATACATATATATATATATATATATATATATACACACTTACAGTGTGTATATAAAACGTTGATGGAGGGTTTGGGAGTTGTTTTAGAGGGCTTTGAAGGCTACAACGGTGACTCCCATTAGCCGCATCTTCCAAACGTTTCTTTAAAATCCTAAAAAAAACAACAACATATTTGTTCTCGTCTCTCATGATTGTGAACGGTAGGCAAAATTTCTAAAAAGTGCAGTTGTTTTCTTGTTTCAGTGCATCGAGGGCGTCATCGGCGGTACGGACTACAGCCAAAGTAAAGTAAACCAGTGGACCGCCAGCATTGTGGAACAGTCTTTGACTCATCTCGTCAAACAAGTCAAACCTTTCAAGTACATAGGTACAACATAAGGTGCATAATCATGCATGTTGCGTTGGCGCGGCTCACTCAAAGTGGGTGTTTGGGTTATGTTTTAGTTAACTGCACCATCATGCAGAAGAGCGGGGCTGGTCTCCACACGGCTAACTCCTGTTACTGGGACAACACCACGGACGGTAAGTACACAGAACACTGGTCCACTTCCAAAAAGTATTGATTTTAAAGCTATTTTTTAAATAATCAAATCCATCATCAAACAGTGGCGATCATAAATCTTTGTTGACTATATTGGCTATGTTTTAAGTCTTAACATGTTTAACCATCACATAAGTGCGAAGAGATGGAAACCACTGTATAATAAAACAAATACATATAAGAAAGTGTAATATTGCTCCTCGTGCTGTGCGTCCTCAAAAACAGCAAAGCTTCCTGTTATATTAAGCCCATTTCACTTTAACTGTGTGTTTGACTCACGACAAACCCAGAGGGCTGGGCTGTTTGTGCCATATTCAGGGAGAATATCCGCACCCACAAATTGTCATTAGTTTTTTGTTTTTTTCATCATTTGAATATGTGTCATTCAAAATGGAGATTAAAAAATTTGCCGTATTTTCCGGACCGTAGGGCGCACCGGATTATAAGGCACACTGCCGATGAATGGTCTATTTTCGATCTTTTTTCATATAAAAAGGGGCACCGGATTATAGGGCGCATTAAAGGAGTCATATTATTTTTACTTTTTTTCTAAATTGAATACACTTCCTTGTGGTCTACATAACATGTAATGGTGGTTCTTTGGTCAAACTGGATAGGATAGGATAGGATAGGTCTTTATTGTCATTGCACAAGTACAACGAAACTTTTTTTTCAGCACAAACTGTTGCATAGATGATGTTTTACAGATCATCTTCAAGTCGCTTTCTGACAGTCCCTTCCGGATGCGCCGTTTTGTGGGCGGTCTTATTTACGTGGCTCACCTTCGGCAGCGTCTTCTCCCCATCATCTTTGTTGTAGCGGTGTAGCGTGCAAGGACGGGTGCGGAAGAAGTGTCAAAAGATGGAGCTAACTGTTTTAATGACATTCAGACTTTACTTAAATCAATAACAGAGCATCATCTCCTCACCCGGAAACAACAAGTCCGGAAATGTGTCCCGTGAAAAACCGTCCGACCGAAACTCTAATAACTAAAGTTCCTTGGGTGAATTATGTAAACTCACTATACCGGTATGTTTTAGCACTTTCATGGCGAGTTTACTGACAGATAAGGTAAGAACTTTACACTACTTTATTTTAGAAATGGCAACGGCGGAGGATGAATGTCACATAACAAGAAGATAGAGAAAAAGAAGAAGCCTATCGAGTACGTCATTGGTACGGACTACAAAGGCGAACGTGCGCAAATTTTCAGGATTTATGCAGATCCCAAATACAGATCAGCAGGTACCAGAAGGTAAGAAAAGTTGCTTTTGCATAATATTGCGAAACAAAACGCCAGATAATGTGTCTTATCTTATACACACACCATAGTAATACTCGTATGTTTAATGCGCCGACAATCCACCAAGCGGAGCGGCTTCATAGCTTACCAAAGTCATACTAAAACATTTTGATAGATTTGAGCGCCGTGTGTTATGTTCTATATTTTCAATGGAACATATAAAATGTTGGTGTTGTTTACTTGAGTGATATAGACAGATAGATAGATATTCTTTTATTGATTCCTTTAGGAGAGTTCCCTCAGGAAAATTAAAAATTGCCATTATACCTCCTACCACGTATCTCTTATGTTTGACTGCCATCTACTGGTCACACTTATCATTACACCACGTACCATATAAAATTGCTTTGAGGTCGGTGAGAAAAAACTGAATAATTAGGCGCACCGGGTTATAAGGCGCACTGTCGAGTTTTAAGGAAAAAAAAGGATTTTAAGTGCGCCTTATAGTCCGGAAAACACGGTATTCATACTTTTTATCACAATCTGCAAACCACCACATAATTCAAATTCATTTATTTTATGGAACTACTTTAATTTGTGTGCAGTGACTTTGATTCTTGATAATCACAGGGGACTTAAATGTGCATGTAGATGTAGCCAATGACAGGCATGCTAAAGAACTCAGTGTTGTCCTTGAAATGTTTGGTCCAACTCAGCATGTACACAAGCCCACCCACAGCAGAGGCCACACTCTTGATTTGGTCATTACGAAGGGTCTTGCAAGTTCAAACGTTAATGTTACTGATGTTGCTTTATCAGATCATCCTGTGTTTTCTTCAACTTGTCTATTCGACCCAAAGCAGCAGTTGGGTCTGTGGCTGTTAGGGGAAGACTCATAAATGATAGAATACTGACACAGTTTGTGGAAATGATATAGGTTAGAAAACACCCCGTATGTAATGTTGATGATCTGTTGAACTCATACATCAAGTGTTGTAAAGGTTTTGGACACCATTGCTCCTGTTTAGGTTAGAATGGTTAAAAGTAGGAAAGAGGCAGCATGGAGAAATAAAGACTCGGTCTGGACACAAAAAAGGTAGTGCCGGAGAGCCAAACGGAAATAGCGCAGATCAAAGCTCCAAACTCATTATGAGATTTACAAAGAAAAGTTAAATGTGTTCAACCAGACTTTGCGTAGAAGGGAAACCTATTTTTTTGAAATAATTAAAATGTAACCACTCGTGTCCTGTTTGTAAACAGATGAAAAAACCCTCCAATTTCACTTCCAATAGAACTCATTTCCACATCAAAGTGCAATGATTTTGCAATATTCCTTCATGATAAAGTTGAAGGCATTTAATCTAATTATTTCTGGAGAACAAATAGCTAATCTGTAGCCAGCTAGTCAACTAGCGCTGGTACATTTCACTCCTGATACTGACAAAACAGTTGAAGAAATTACATACAGTTTTGAGTTAATCAACATGCTGCCTTGATAAGTTACCCACTAGATTTCTAAAAATCTGTGATGAGCAGTTTGTTACCACAATTCGCTCATCTAGTTAACATCTCACTTCGGAGTGAAACATTACCAAAGGCCCTAAAAACTGTGGTCCTTAAGCCCCTCTTAAAGAAGAGTAGTCTAAATGCCACAGTACTGAACAACTATCAGCCCATATTAAACCTGCCATTTTTTGGGCAAGTTGTAGAAAAAATGGTATACCAACAGCTTAGTGACGTTCTCCTGTTTACCAACGTGTTTGATACTTTCCAGTCAGGCTTTAGGCCCCGCCACAGCACTGAAACTGCTCTGGTCAAGGTGACTAATGATATCCGCCTGAACACAGATGGAGGAAAAGTCTCAGTCTTGGTTTTTGCTGGACCTGAGCACTGCCTTTGACACAGTTAACCATACTATCTTATCACAGAGGTTAGAAAACTTTGTGGAAATATCAGGTTCTGCTCTTAACTGGTTCAAGTCCTAAACTTTTCAAATGTTCTTGTAATCAGACAATATTTTCGGCATATTCGATGGAATTTTTACCTGACATGTTTCGACTGCCATATGCAGTCTTCTCGATCACAGGACATACTTTGTTGAAATTGGTAACTGCAGGCCCTTTTCCACCGCAGGTAAATAAAGTTCCCTTTGTTTCCACCAAAAACAAGGCGATTTAGTTCTTCAGGAAGTTTTCGGAGTTCCTGCCAGCCAGGTGGGACTTTTGTAAGATTTGTGGAACCTTATTGGGGGCGGGCTGTGCTGTCGAACGATGATTGGTTGAACACAGTTAAGGGCGTTTTTAAAACTTATTTTTCAAACACATGACCGCTAAATGACTTGTTTATTTCTTATTTCTTGTGTATTTCCATTACATCAGGCTTGACAACGGAGAGAAAGAAGAACAAAATACACTTTCGACTTGCAAGAACTTTTGTGGGGCATCTTTGTGCTGAAGAACGCTGATCAGTGTTTTTATTTAGCCGTAGTCTTTAAACTATATGCAGTTTATTGTTGTTTATCATTTTTTACAAACTTCATATAGATACGAGAGGTGGACAGACTATTTTAAACGTATTTACAGAGGAGTATGAAGCCAGACTCGAAGCAACGAGCTCAGCTTGTTACTACTCAGACTTTGCAGGATAAATGTGAAATAATTGAGGCAATACACGAGTGGAATGAAGGTAAATGTCATCAAATATTAACTGTTTACTTTATTACATGTTGTAAAAGTAGTCAGTGACATTCCATTTGTGTAGTTATTAGCCTCAACCCGAGTGAACAGAATGTTAATGCTAACGAGCCAATGCTAAAGCCGATGTGTGTGTGTGTTGTCGGCGTGAGATAAAGACTGACATTTATTATTTATCTATCGTTATTTACAGCTGAAATGATCCAAAAGTAATCACATGACCCTCATGAATTCATCATTTACTGAGGACGACTATCTGACTGTTGGACATTGACTTTTTATGAACAATTCGGTACACTTTATTTTTTAAATATCGTTTTGTATATTAGTGCTTTGTATTTCATTTACTTTTT
The DNA here is from genome assembly GCF_033978785.1 of Entelurus aequoreus. NCBI lineage: Eukaryota > Metazoa > Chordata > Actinopteri > Syngnathiformes > Syngnathidae > Entelurus > Entelurus aequoreus. Next base: position 12,454,628 of record NC_084744.1, read on the forward strand.
AGTAAAATAACTCTGACCTAATAGTGTCTGTTTATTTACATGGTATCAGTGTAGAAATGTACTAAACTTTAACTAAACCACTCCTCCATGCGTATTTGTATAAACTACCCTGAACTGTGAAATGCGGTGGAAACACAAACCACACATTTCTACAGGAACCTCTAGTTTCTGGAACTACAGGTTCCAGGAACCAAAAGGGCTTTGTCCCTGACCAAATAGCTATGACCCGCAGGGTTCCTCAGGGCAAAATTTTCGATATTGTTCAACTTGTACATGCTGCCACTCGGTCAGCTCATACGCAACTTCAATGTGTCCTACCACAACTACGCAGATGACCCTCAGATCCACGTGTCACTGACGGCAGGTGAACGTCGGCCTGTTGATTCACTTTGTCGCTGTATTGAACAGATCAGTGTGTGGATGCAAAACAATTTTTCCTCAGCGAAACTCGGAAAAAATTAAAATCATTGTCCTTGGCACACAGAAGCAAAGGGAAACTATTATTAGTCACCTTAAGACCCTCTCCCTGAAACCTAATAATCAGGTTAGAAATGTACGAGTAATAATGGACTCAGACTTGAACTTTAACAGCCACATTAAGTCAATAACACCAGCAGCTTTTTACCATGTGAAAAACATTGCCAAAATCAGAGAAATAATGTCTAAATCAGACTTAGAAAGGCTAATGCATGCCTTTGTCTCCAGCAGGTTAGACTATTGTAATGGCCTTCTCACTAGGCTTTCTGAACGACCTGTAAAGCAGCTGCAGTACAGCCAAAACGCTGCTGCTCGAGTCCTGACTTGACACATGAAATACAGCCATATTAGTCCAGTATTCAGGTCACTGCTCAGAGAATAGACTTTAAACCCGCTCTCCCTGTGTACAAGTCTTTTCATAGTCTTGTGCCAAAGTACATCTCTGACATGTTAGAGACATATGAACCATCTCGAGCTCTGAGAACCTCAGGGAGTGAACTCCTATACTATATGATAGTATATATCTGTATCATGAATCAATTTAAGTGGACCTCGACTTAAACAAGTTGAAAAACTTATTCGGGTGTTACCATTTAGTGGTCAATTGTACGGAATATGTACTTGACTGTGCAACCTACTAATAAAAGTCTCTCTCTCTCCTGCTGGTGCCTAGATTCAGGATTGTACACGGTGAAACTGTGTTTCAGTTTTGTGTTCTTAAAAAATGGAATAGTCTTCCTGAAGATGTGAGACGGGCCTCAACGTTGGCAATGTTCAAATCCAGGCTGAAAACACTTTTATTTAATTGTGCATATGACAACTGAAAGTATTTTATCTCCTGTATTTGATCAGTTTTAAATTTGAGTATGATTGTTTTTATGATCATTGTATTTTCAAACTTTTATCTGAAATATGATTTATATATATTTTTTTGCCTTTTAATATTCTGTAAAGCCCTTTGAAAGGCCTTGTGTATGAATTGTGCGTTTTAAATCAAGTTTCCTTGCCTTATGTCGCTGATCTTTGGTTACTGTAGATGTTGCTTCTGTTTCTGTCTTTTAGGAAGCTGTACAGTCCGATGGGAAAACCGCACCATGTATTGCGTCGTCGGCGTCTTTGCCGTGGCTTTGCAGCCGTGACCCCATCCTAAGAACAAGGACGGTCGTCAGCTTTGGTAGTAGTTTGTTTCCAATACAGGGAAATGGAAGTAAGAATGTTCAGGGGGCAACAACGAAGCAGCGTGTTGCTCGTTTGTGTGATCACTCCCGACTTTCAGGAGTTACTTTGTGGTCAGCTAAGAATCAAACACTTGTGTAGCAATCCCTCAGCTTTATGTAAGCACTCCATCATTACATTCCTAAATAAAATAAGACTGAAACCACTGCAGGATTTAGGAAAACACACCAGAGTACTTTAAATGTCTTTATATGATACTTTAAACTTACAAAAGTATTTATTATTTACTTGTCAGAATTTGTGTAGGGGGCACCAATACATTCCTTTTTTTATTTAGTATCTACAGAAAAATAAAGGTGGATTTGTCATTATTACACAACTCTTTTTCCATTTTGTTTAGCAAAGGTTGTGTACTACTGTTATATAAACATTATATTGCCAAAAGTATTTGGCCATCTGCTTTGACTCCCATATGAACTTGAAGTGCCATCCCATTCCTAACCCATAGGGTTCAATATGATGTGGGTCCACCTTTTGCAGCTATTACAGCTTCAACTCTTCTGGGAAGGCTGTCCACAAGGTTGCGGAGTGTGTTTATAGGAATTTTCGACCATTCTTCCAAAAGCACATTGGTGAGGTCACACACTGATGTTGGTCGAGAAGGCCTGGCTCTCCGTCTCCGTTCTAATTCATCCCAAAGGTGTTCTATCGGGTTCAGGTCAGGACTCTGTGCAGGCCAGTCAAGTTCATCCACACCAGACTCTGTCATCCATGTCTTTATGGACCTGTCTTTGTGCACTGGCGCACAGTCATGTTGGAAGAGGAAGGGGCCCGCTCCAAACTGTTTCCACAAGGTTGAAAGCATGGAATTGTCCAAAATGTTTTGGTATCCTGGAACATTCAAATTTCCTTTCACTGGAACTAAGGGGCCAAGCCCAACTCCTGAAAAACAACCCCACACCATAATTCCTCCTCCACCAAATTTCACACTCGGCACAATGCAATCTGAAATGTAGCGTTCTCCTGGCAACCTCCAAACCCAGACTCGTCCATCACATTGCCAGATGAGAAAGCGTCCAGTGGCGACATGCTTTACACCACTGCATACCACGCTTTGCATTAGACTTGGTGATATATGGTTTAGATGCAGCTGCTCGGCCATGGAAACCCATTCCACGAAGCTCTCTGCGTACTGTACGTGGGCTAATTGGAAGGTCACATGAAGTCTGTAGCAACTGACTGTGCAGAAAGTCGGCCCCCTCTTTGCACTATGCGCTTCGGCATCCGCTGACCCCTCGCTGTCAGTTTACGTGGCTGAGTTGCTGTTGTTCCCAAACTCTTCCATTTCCTTATAATAAAGCCAACAGTTGACTTTGGAATATTTAGGAGCAAAGAAATTTCACAACTGGATTAGTTGCACAGGTGGCATCCTATGACAGTTCCACGCTGGAAATCACTGAGCTCCTGAGAGCGGCCCATTCTTTCACATATGTCCGTAGAAACAGTCTCCATGCCTAAGTGCTTGATTTTATACACCTGTGGCCTGGCCAAGTGATTAGGACACCTGATTCTGATCATTTGGATGGGTGGCCAAATACTTTTGGCAATATAGTGTATATATACTATGTCTATCCATTTTTTTTACAATTTTATTTCACAATAAAAGCATTTAACTGGGGCTGTATTATTAAGTCTGTAGTTTTGCTTTAGTCCACTAGAGGTCAGCATAGAATGTGTTTACCTTACCTTTTAAAGTACAGTAGGTATAGTACAGGGGTCGGCAACCCGCGGCTTTAGAGCCGCATGCGGCTCTTTAGCGCCGCCCTAGTGGCTCTCAGGAGCTTTTTTAAAAATGTATGAAAAATGGAAAAAGATGAGGGAAAAAAAAAGTTTTTGTTTTAATATGGTTTCCGTAGGAGGACAAACATGACACAAACCTCCCTAATTGTTATAAATCACACTGTTTATATTAAACATGCTTCACTGATTCGAGTATTTGGCGAGCGCCGTTTCGTCCTAATTTTGGCGGTCCTTGAACTCACCGTAGTTTGTTTACAAGTATAACTTTCTCCGACTTTCTAGGACGTGTTTTATGCCACTTCTTTTTCTGTCTCATTCTGTCCACCACACTTTTAACGTTGTGCGTGAATGCACAAAGGTGAGTTTTGTTGATGTTATTGACTTGAGTGGAGTGCTAGTCAGACATATTTGGTCAGTGCATGACTGCAAGCTAATCGATGCTAACATGCTATTTAGGCTAGCTATATGTACACATTGCAGCATTATGCCTCATTTGTAGCTATATTTGAGCTCATTTAGTTTCCTTTAAGTCATCTTAATTCAATTTATATCTCATGACACACTATATGTATGTAATATGGCTTTTAATTTTTTGCGGCTCCAGACAGATTTGTTTTTGTATTTTTGGTCCAATATGGCTCTTTCAACATTTTGGGTTGCCGACCCCTGGTATAGTATAAATATACCTTTTATTTCTTTATCGGAATGTCATCCAATAAACACTATGTCATCTAGTAGTTTTCAAAAAACGGCAATAAAAACAAAAAATGCAGAAACAAATCAAAAATACATTTCTCAGTACAAAGGTAATTTCTGTTCATACAAACTGACATAAAAAGCTGGCAAACTTAATGTGGAAATGTGCAAACAAAGCATGTTCAGTCTCAATTCCTGCTTGGGAGTAGTTGGTGTCAAAAATACCAGCACTTTATACAGGATTTTGTTGATTTTTCAGAACTCAACATTAGCAAGTATTTATAAAGCTTTCATCGTTGGTTGCCTGCAGCCATAAAATCGATAAAAAGGTAGAAAGGAGGAGGCTTCATGCACGCAAATCTGCATGCTAAATATGAGCAAAAGTATTGGGACAGGTCTCTTCATCCATCAACCAGAACTTGGACTCATTTTTAAAATACTTCCTGGAAAATCAGGAGGCGCAACAGAAGATCTGGGGCCGTACTTATCAAGCTTCTTAGAGTGCCATTTTACACTTAAGTCCTGAGAATTTGCGAAATTTAGTCCTACTCTCAAACTTAAGAATAAAAGCTTTTTATCAACGTTCTTAAGTCTAAGAATCACTCCTACTCTCTACGATATTTAAGAGACCTTCAGAGGTGTCTTAAGTGGTTAGGAGTTGCCAGCAGGGGATGGCACTGAGGCGAGAGAGACGTGCGCGAACGTTCAGGGAACGGAACAATTTTTTTTTTTTTGATGACGAGCAGCTGATCAAACGGTATCGTTTAGACAGAGCGGATATTATTTTTGTCACAGATTTAATACTTTTCGATTCCTTGTTGATTTCTGCATGTGTCTGCAGTGGGCTAGTATATATAGAGCCACCCACACCAGTTTCAAATTAGTTGCCTAATTAATGAATTGGAAAGAAAATGTTATGAGAGTAGCGTATGTGTGTGGCCGTGAGGTGAGTGACGTCAGTGAGTGTGTGGGCGAGAGAAGAGAGGGAGCGGTAGCGTGAGTGCCGGCGGGGACTAGTTTGTTTTGTATTATGTTGTAGTTTATTGTCAAAATATACACTCCCATTGTCCACTTAAATATTTCCAAGATATTTCTTTATTCTTAGACAACGGATTCCCTTCCGTGATTGGTCATTTCTATGGACACAGAAATGACGTCACCTAAAATTCCGTTTACGGCACATAGTAATGTCGTAATTCAGCTCTGAGTGTGACACTTAAGATTCAGTCCTACACTTCGCTGAAAGTGTGAGTAAGACGCTTGATAACTAACTTTTAAGCGCAGCTTTCAGCGAAGAATTTATTTACTCTTAAGTCAACTCTTAGCAGACTTCTTAGGAGTAATTCTAAGAAGCTTGATAAGTACGGCCCCTGGCATTTTATCTTCCTTTGTCTTTTACACACAAAAAAATATCAGAATTAAAGTAACTTTGAATTCATATTTAGAGGGAGCAGTTTGGGGAACACTAGCAGGTGCGATTCCGTGTTTTTATACAAAATAGTGAAAAAATTTGACCTTTTTTATGCCGTGTTAATGTGGTTTATAATTCAAACTTTGTGGGAACATTTGCACGTTTTATGTTAGGGCTGTCTTTACAGAATAGTGGGAAAAAAGGCATAAATATTTTTCCTTGAATGGGATTGTGCTGAAAACCTTAATTTCCCCTCGGGGATTAATAATGTATTTCTGATTCTGAACATTGGAAAATCGAATTCAGCATCCACATTGTGCACTGGTGCTGTTCACGCACATTCTCAAATACGGATCGATATTTTTTAAATGTTGGCTTTTCTAGGTAGTATCAACAAGGGCCCGGTTATGATTGAAACTTTGTGGGAACAGTTTTGGGAAAGTTGGGAAAAAAACCCATCTTCCATTATTTTTGCATTAATGTCATTAATACAGAATGGTGACGCATGCAGAAAAATAGTTGAGGGGAGGCCATTTTCAGTTCCCTGTGCACATAAAAAGTTTGGTGCAGAAAAGTTGACCAGCTCTAGCATGAGCAATTATGAGCATCTGTGACTCATGGCCTCACAGATATAAAAAAAAAAAAACAATACTCACATATTTTGCTCCTCGTAACAGTACAATCAGGCATCATATCTCTTGTTGTCACATACAGGAGAGGTGATGCAGGGTTTGGTGCATGTTTGTATTGAGGCTGATAAAAAAAAAAGGTCGGATGTAAACATAGTGAGAAACCAGCGTGGCACTTTTACGGCGCCAAAGTGCAGCTGTTGTTGCCGTTCGCCGCGTCGGGAATGTCGCAGCGTACGTCGGCGGCCCCAGGCGCCTTGCGAGGCTTGTCGCCTTCCTCCGGAGACCTGCACGTCAGGCAGAAAAAAGCGCAGCAGTCCCTGAGGTCGTGACTGATGCTGGTGCTGAAGAGCCTCCGACACGGGTGGAAGAACTGGTAGAAGATCACCATGAAGAAAATGGCGGCGACGTAGGCCGCCAGCAGCAGGGGCATCAGCAGCGGCACCCAGAGGATGTGGTAGAAGTCCGTCCTGTAGATGTACCACAGCAGCAGCATGGAGGCGTTCTCGATGAAGCGCACCATGTAAAACACGGCCATGCGGTACCAGTTCTGGGACTTGCTGATCAGGTCCGGGTCGTCCAGCTTCACCTGCACGCCCGACCAGCAGAACATGTTGATGCCGGCGTACAGGAAGGTGAGCATGCACAGCGTGACGGCGGTGCCCAGCCGCGACAGCGTCTTCTCGATGTTCTCCGGGAAGGGCGAGTGGCCCTTCCAGAAGAGGAGCCACGGGTAGAAGAAGAAGACCAAGAAGTTGACGGCGATCACGGGCAGCACCCACTTCTTCAGCACGGAGCTGAAGAGGACCAGCACCATCACGCGGGTGGCGATCTCGCAGCCGCGCCACAGGAAGATGCACACGTAGGCCATGGGCTGCAAGTTCACGTCGTAGTCGTCGTACTTGATTTTGATGGCCAGGATGTTGCAGCGCATCGCTCCGTACACGATGGAGAGCAACGAGATTAGCATCAGAGTGACTGAACACACACACACACACACACACACACACACACACACACACACACACACACACACACACACACACACACACACACACACACACACAGTTTGTTAGGCATTTTGACCACACACTCGCCCTCCCTCTCGTGGGCTTCCCCGTCTCACCTCGTCCCACAGACAGGCCTCGCTCCATCACGCAGATGTAGAGCTGCAGGCTGAGCTGGGGGGCGGAGCCCAGGAAGGCCTGGATGACGGAGGTGCGTGCGAACGCCGCCCGGTGCGTGATCAGCTTGCCTTCGGCCTGCCCCACCTGGTGCTCCACCTCCTCCGTGGAGCCTGTGCGGTGCAGCTGCTTCTTCCTGGTGATGCTGACATAAGTATCCTCCACGCGGCCCACGCTGCCGTAGAGCCAGAACGCCTCCAGACACCTGAGACGTGCACACAAGACACTACTTCTGATTAGGGATGCAAGGACTATAGATCTTGACTGTATGATTATAGTCTGAATAATTATCACCATTAATATGTCTTGATTGATTTCATGACAAAAAATGTATACAATCGCAGACATTCCTTACAAATTTTGATTATGTATCACTGTTGGCAAAGACAATAAGCATATAATAATCTATCCATCCATCCATCTTCTTCAGCTTATCCGAGGTCCGGTCGCGGGGGTAGCAGCCTAAGCAGAGAAGCCCAGACTTCCCTCTCCCCAGCCACTTCGTACAGCTCCTGCTGGGGGATCCCGAGGCGTTCTCAGGCCAGCCGGGAGACATAGTCTTCCCAACGTGTCCTGGGTCTTCCCCGGTCGGACGTGGCCTAAACACCTCCCCAGGGAGGCGTTCGGGTGGCATCCTGACCAGATGCCTGAACCACCTCATCTGGCTCCCCTCCATGTGGAGGAGCAGCGGCTTTACTTTGAGCTCCTCTCGGATGACAGATTTTCTCACCCTATCTCTAAGGGAGAGTCACGCCATCTAACAGAGGAAACTCCTTTCGGCCGCTTGTACCCGTGATCTTGTCCTTTCGGTCATAACCCAAAGCTAATGACCATAGGTGAGGATGGGAACGTAGATCGACCGGTAAATTGAGAGCTTTGCCTTCCGGCTCAGCTCCTTTTTCACCACAACGGATCGATACAGCGTCCGCATTATTGAAGACGCCGCACCGATCCGCCTGAGGATCTCACGATCCACTCTTCCCTCACCCGTGAACAAGACTCCGAGGTACTTGAACTCCTCCACATGGGGCAGGGTCTCCTCCCCAACCCGGAGATGGCACTCCACCCTTTTCCGGGCGAGAACCACGGACTCGGACTTGGAGGTGCTGATTCTCATCCCAGTCGCTTCACACTCAGCTGCGAACCGATCCAGTGAGAGCTGAAGATCCTGACCAGATGAAGCCATCAGGACCACATCCTCTGCAAAAAGCAGAGACATAATCCTGCAGCCACCAAACCAGATCCCCTCAACACCTTGACTGCGCCTAGAAATTCTGTCCATAAAAGTTATGAACAGAATCGGTGACAAAGGGCAGCCTTGGCGGAGTCCAACCCTCACTGGAAATGGCTCCGACTTACTGCCGGCGAAGCGGACCAAGCTCTGGCACTGATCGTACAGGGAGTGGACCGCCACAATCAGACAGTCCGATACCCCATACTCTGTGAGCACAGGACTTCCCGAGGGACACGGTCCAATGCCTTCTCCAAGTCTACAAAACACATGTAAACTGGTTGGGCAAACTCCCATGCACCCTCAAGGGTAATAATAATAATACATACAAACAAAAAATACTTGTAATAATTAATATACTTATTAATGATTAAGTGTATAATTAATACAAGAAGACTAAGATGAACTTTATTGATCCCTCAGGAGAAAACATTACTTATGTGGGTAATAAACTCAAGTGTTATTGCCATCAACTGTCATCCATGCCTATTTATTCATTTTGATTGGTTTTATGCTGTGTTGATAATAATTAGAAAGCACATGGTATAGTGATGTCATTATACAAACTATTGATGCTATGTTTGTGTTTTAAACATGATATGTTAACTTAACCTGCTCAGTGGCCTAGTGCAGGGGTGTCAAACTCAAATACAGAGTGGACCAAAATTTAAAACTGAACAAGGTTGAACAAATTAACCTTTTTGATAGGGACCCAAACAAGTTTTGCATTAAATATTGAACAAGCAAGGCTTATATAACTTTATAGTGACATGCAAAATCGAGTTTCAAATAATAATAATAATAATAATAATTAAAAAAATATCAATGGCATATCAAATACAATTTAAATAAAAATTGAAGGCCTCTTTTCTATTTGCAGCCTTCTGAGGTAAATATCAACATTAACTTTTTTCACAGGCTAATACATTTGAAAATAAAATAATGAATAAAACAACCATTCAGGACTTTAAACTGCTCAGTTTGCAACACACTGATCTAATCTGATGTGCCCAAGCCAGATACCTACCATCTTTTCTTGGATGCTAGTTCATTAATGTCGGGGCTCAGGCTTTGAGCTGAGGCAACCTTCATTATCGAACGAAGGTGTTCATCAGTCATTATATCTCGTATTCCACAGTCTTGGGGGCGTGCCTTACAGGCACTGCTTTTAACGTCCTCTACGAGCTGACGTCACGTCCGCTTTTCATCCCTTCTAACAACGTGCCCGCCCAGTCACAAGATGTGAGCGGCTCCTGTACGCACACACATGTAAATGCAAAGCATACTTCATCAACAGCGATACAGTTTACACTGAGAGTGTCCGTATAAGCAACTTTAAGATTGTTAGAAATATACGCCACACTGTGAATCCACACCAAACAAGAATGACAAACACATTTTGGGAGAACATCCGCACAGTAACACAACATAAACACAACAGAACAAACACCCAGAACCCTTTGCAGCACTAACTCTTCCGGGACGCTACAATATACACCCCCGCTTTCTCCAAACCCCGCTGCCGCCCCCCCCCCCCCCCTCCACACACACACACCTTATAGCGTCCCGGAAGAGTCAGTGCTGCAAAGTATTCTGGGTATTTGTTCTGTTGTGTTTATGTTGTGTTACTGTGCGGATGTTCTCCCGAAATGTGTTTGTCATTCTTGTTTGGTGTGGATTCACAGTGTGGCGTATATTTCTAACAATGTTAAAGGTTTTTATACTGGCACCCACACTGTAACCTGTATCGCTGAAGATCAAGTATGCGTTGCATTCACTTCTGTGTGCGTGCCAAAGCCGCACATTTATGTAACTGAGCCAGCACTCGTTGGACTGGACGAAAAGTGGACGTTACAATTCCCGGTAGTGATGGGATCGGCAGTTCTTTTGACTGTACTGAATCACTAGAATCAGTTCCTTAAATTGATTCGTTCAAAAAATTTGTTCACCGAATAACACCCCCCCCCCCCCCCCCCCCCAAAAAAATTGGGGGGGGGGGGCGTGCGTAGTACAGACAGTACAGTGCAGACATTCGCGCACTGCGTAGGGACTCACGTTAATCTAACAACAACAACAGTTGCAGTAGAATGGATAATAATAATAATAATAATAATATGAATCAGAATTGATCCCCAAGGAGAAATTTATTTTTGTTACAATAACTGCGTAAATAATAGCCTATGTATGTGAACATACATTAGTTATTATTTTTATTTTAAATCTTCTCAAAACAGCCTTCCCTACACGTTACCCTCCGCCCCTCCCCCTCGCGTCGCTGCTGCTCACCCTGCACGGATTTTCTTTAACTTTATGTGTTGAGATAATGGGGACGTGTGTTTGTTTTCATGTGGCTTGAGTCAACATTAGCCGTTAGCTTGGAGAATGAGTGGAGAACGGATGCCAATGGCATGAAACATATCCCCGCGACGGGGGGAGAATCACTCGCGGCATTGGGGCAAGCAGAGCAGAGAGCGAGAGCGTTGTCGTTCACTGAGTGATTCATGTCGTTAATCCGCGGTGAACGAATCGTTCGCTCAGTCCCTCCCCCGCCCTCTCATTGGCTGCGCCGTTCGCCGACGTCGAGGGTTCAGTGAGTCACAGAATGCGCCAGTTCCACTCATACCGGCATGGTCGCGGCGGAGCTCAACTGAACTGAGAAAAGAACGAATCAGTTCATGAAGTGATTCGGTTCAGTACGTTCACTCAAAAGATTCGTTCTTTCGAACGAATCGTTCGCGAACGACACAACACTAAGTCCCGGGAGGGGCACTGAAATTTGGGAGTCTCCCGGGAAGGTTTAAAAAGTATGACAATTAGCGGTGTACCGCAGCACCGCCGCTGTATATAATCGGCGGGCCAGCTCTAGTTTTAATTTGATATCACCACCAATATTGGCCCGCAGGCCAGAGTTTGACGCCCATGTGTTAGACCCTTAAGCAGCCATTTTCTTTTGGCAGGTTCTGCAAATGGGTAAGACATCGTCTTCAATGACTCCCTGGTCGTTTTCTCAAGTACCTGAAATGTTCCCACAATGCCAACATCAGCTATTTTTTGGGTGAAAAAAGGTTTGCTGCCATTTCTAAGCTAACGTAGCATGCTAGCGTGTTTCTCAATAAGTGCGGTTGTGCCGAAAACAACGTACCGTATTTTCTGGAACTATTTTTTGATCTTTTTTCATATATTAGGCGCACCAGATTATAGGACGCATTAAAGGAGTCATATTATAATTATTTTTTTTCTGAATTGAAAACATTTCCTTGTGGTCTACATAACATGTAATGTTGGTTCTTTGGTGAAAATGGTGCATAGATTATGTTTTACAGACCATCTTCAAGCCTCTTTCTGACAGTCGCTTACGGATGCCGTTTTGTGGGCAGTCTTATTTACGTGGCTCACCTTCAGCAGCGTCTTCTCCCCGTCGTCTTTGTTGTAGCGGTGTAGCATGCAAAGACGGGAGTGGAAGAAGTGTCAAAAGATGGTGCTAACTGTTTTAATGACATTCAGACTTTACTTAAATCAATAACAGAGCGGCATCACCTCATCCGGAAACAACAACTGTCCCGTGAAAAACGTCCGACCGGAACTCTAATAACTAAAGTTATTTGGGTGAATAATGTAAACTCACAATTCCGGTATGTATTATCGCTTGTCATGGCGAGTTTACTGACAGATTTACACTACTTAATATTAGAAATGGCAACAGCGGAGGATGATTGTCACCCCTATGTTAGCGTCCCTTCACTGGCTCCCGGTGCGTTACAGAATCAATTTGAAACTCCTTTTATTTGTTTTTAAATGTCTAAACAACCTCGCGCCAACATATCTCTCCGACCTCCTTCAGCCTTACAGCCCCACCCGATCCCTAAGATCAGCCGATCAGCTGCTACTGACGGTCCCGGACACAAGTCTGAAGCTTAGAGGTGACAGAGCTTTCGCTGCTGCTGCTCCCAAGCTCTGGAACGACCTACCTCTGAGTGTTAGACAAGCCTCCTCTCTTCCTGTTTTTAAATCTCTCTTAAAAACATACTTTTATTCCATGGCTTTTAACACTGAGTGATATCCATCCTGCAATGGCGCTCCATAATACACCTGCTGTGAACCTGTTTTTATGTTTTTATATTTATTTATTTTTTATCGTGTTCTGTTTGTGTTGTGTTGTGTTTGCTCGGTTCTCGTATTATCTTTTAACCTGCCCATTGTACAGCACTTTGGCTACCCCTGTGGTAAATTTTAAATGTGCTTTATAAATAAAGTTGATTTGATTTGATTTGATAACAAGAAGATAGAAAAAAAGAAGAAGCTCATCGACTCGCTGACGGGCACTATTTTTCAGGACTTATACAGATCCCAAATACAGATCAGTAGGTACCAGAAGGTAAAGTTGCTTTTGCATAATATTGCGAAACAAAACGCCAGATAATATGTCTTACCTTATACACGCATCATAATAATCCTTGTATGTTTAATGCGCCGACAATCCTTCAAGCTTTGTGCGGCTTCATCGCTTACCAAAGTCTTCGTAAAACATTTTGATATATATATTCGAGCGCCGTGTGTAATGTTCTATATTTTCAATGGAACATATAAAATGTTTGTGTTTACTTGAGTCATATTGCAATAATAGTGCTGTCTACACGTGTATCTCTTATGTGTGAATGCCATCTACTGGTCACACTTATCATTTAATCACCAGAATAAGCACAACCAGAAAATATACATATATAGGGTGCACCAGGTTATGTAGATTTTCGGGAAAATTAAAGTAGTCTTCGTCGACACTGAATCCACTAGTTAAAGCCAAGTAGTGCAGTTGCTTTTAAAAAAGCCAAAGTTGTTAGGCGTGATTACAAAGTGTGGGAATGTTGCCACATTTGTACGACATAGTTCGCCAACATGTCTACATATTTCAGCCTGATGTGTCAGAATGTGGACACGTCGCTCCCGTGTGTCTGCAGAGAGCTGCAAGCCTGTCATCCTGGCAGCAGCACACTGAAACATACAGTTTTGGTGACAGGCCACAGTTTGGACCATAAGGCAAGAGCAGCACTGACATGGTGCCAGGACAAGAAAGCGAGCCAGGGACTGGGACAAATCGTTAATCAGCCTTGACTCCACCGCCAACGCACGCAACTGAGTGAACTTGTTCATCAATTTGCACCTAAATCCAAATAATTCTCCAACAGAATTATGACATCCTGTCGTGTGACTTGTACTACTGAATTGTTGCACATAGAAGGGTGAAAATTAGTCAAAACATGCCCTCCACCTGTCTTGCCTGTGCTATCATTTCTCTGACAAATACACCACATTCAATTAATAAGCCCCCATTAAGCAGAATGGACTTGTAATTTCTCACACAGCGCTACAAAAAGACCCATTGCAAGTAACTTTAGCTGAAGTTTGTACACACCTTAGCCGGACTGCCTGGAAAATGTCTGTAAAATTTGACCAAGATTAGTTAGAAAAACATGGCCACCCTCAAGCAATGTCTTTTTGCAAGAACTTTGCAACTAATTGTCCATAGGCCATTGATCATTTGTCTAATGCGGGGGTCAGCAACCCGCGGCTCTTTAGTGGCTGCCTGGAGCTTCTTCAAAAAAAGAAAAAGATGGGGTAAAATATATTTGTTGTTTTAATAATGTTTCTGTAGGAGGACAAACATAACACAAACCTTCCTAATTGTGTTTATGCTTCACTGATGACAGTATTTGGCCAGCGCCCATTTAGACCTACTAATTTTGGCGGTCCTTGAACTCACCGTAGATGGTTTACATGTACAACTTTCTCCGTCGCTGCCACAAAAAGACGTGTTTTATGCCACTCCTTCTTTGTCCACCAAACGTTTTATGCTGTGCGTGAATGCACAAAGGTGAGCTTTGTTGATGTTATTGACTTGCGTGGAGTGCTAATCATCCATGCTAGCATGCTATTTAAGCTAGCTGTGTGTACATATTGCATCATTATGCCTCGTTTGTAGGTATATTTGAGTTCATTTAATTTCCTTTACTTATGTCCTCTGTGTATTTCATTTATTTTTGCATGTCTCATGACACATTATCTGTATGATGACTGGGGTTCATACAGTATAATATACATACAACACACTGTATGACGACTGGGGTTCATACAGTATAATATACATACATAATATACATACAATACACTGTATGACGACTGGGGTTCATACAATATAATATACATACAATAAACTGTATGGTGAATGGGGTTCATACAGTATAATATACATACAATACACTGTATGACGACTGGGGTTCATACAATATACATACAATAAACTGTATGGTGAATGGGGTTCATACAGTATAATATACATACAATACACTGTATGACGACCAGGGTTCATACAGTATAATATACATACATTATATACATTCAATACATTGTATGACGACTGGGGTGTATACAGTATATTATACATACATTATATACATTCAATACACTGTATGACGACTGGGGTTTATACAGTATAATATACATGCAATACACTGACTACTGGGTTCATACAGTATAATATACATACAATACATTGTATGATGACCAGGGTTCATACAGTATAATATACATACATTATATACATTCAATACACTGTATGACGACTGGGGTTTATACAGTATAATATACATATGTAATATACATACAATAAACTGTATGACGACCGGGATTCATACAGTATAATAAACAAATGTAATATACATACAATACACTGTATGACGACCGGGGTTCATACAGTATAATATACATATGTAATATACATACAATACACTGTATGGCGACCGGGGTTCATACAGTATAATATACATATGTAATATACATACAATACACTGTATGACGACCGGGCTTCATACAGTATAATATACATATGTAACATACATACAATACACTGTATGACGACCGGGCTTCATACAGTATAATATACATATGTAACATACATACAATACACTGTATGACGACCGGGCTTCATACAGTATAATATACATATGTAACATACATACAATACACTGTATGACGACCGGGATTCATACAGTATAATAAACAAATTTAATATACATACAATACACTGTATGACGACCGGGGTTCATACAGTATAATATACATATGTAATATACATACAATACACTGTATGGCGACCGGGGTTCATACAGTATAATATACATATGTAATATACATACAATACACTGTATGACGACCGGGCTTCATACAGTATAATATACATACACAACATACATCACTTTATGACGTCTGGGGTTCATACAGTACAATATACATTCCTCATGTTGTTTTCTGGGCTAAGATAAGGGGAAGTGTTGCGGGTTTCCCCTGTCTGTTTACGGAGATAAGGAGGCCAAGCAGTAACACGTGCTATTATTAGATGAGTTCTTCACTGAGGAAACATGTATGCAGCCCCTCTCTACTTGCGTGCACGCTTGAGGAGGAAGAAGGGTCAGATCCTTAACACCGTTCAAGCATGTGCATTCTTTTAGTTAGTTGGAGAGCAGTTGGGACATATGCATTCAAAAGTTTAGAGAAGGTCAAATTAGGTTCACCTGTAAAAAGTTATATAGTGCTTCTTATTCCTGAATTTTTGAATTTCTACATACAAGGATCAGGTCATCAATCCCATCTAAGCATCTGATACATTTAGAAAATTATTACAATTGTATCAATTACAAATATAATTAGGTTAATATTTAATTGATATTGTCCAAGAGGTTCAAATCCTTTTTTTGGATGCAAAATATTGAGCTAAAATATTTTTTTTACAAATTAACTATAATATTATATAACAAATGTTGAGCCAAAAAAAGTTGACTTAAAATATATATTTTAAAAAATGTATGTTTGATATTTTAGAATTTAAAAAAAATACTTACTTTGATAACTAACTTTCTCTCTCACCAATATTGACAACCGATAAAGTTGACTTTAATATATTTTTTTTTAAATTTAAAGGTTTAGAAATATATTTTTTAAGTTTTCTTCTACATTTAAAACTATTCATTGTGATCTACATGAAATGTAATGGTGGTTATTTGGTCAAAATTGTGCATGGATTATGTTTTTACAGACTGTCTTCAAGCTGCTTTTTGACCATCTCTTCTGTTTTGCAGGCGGTCTTAATAACGTGCCTCCACTTCGGCTGCATCTTCTCCCTGCCGCCAAGTTGTAGTGTTAGCGCTTATATATTTTAAGCTTACTGACAGATATAAGTTTAAACTATATAAGACACAGACATAAAAACCTGGATGCAAAAAAACTTTCTAAAACTCAACTGCAACAAATCTGAAATAATTATCATTTGCCCTGACTCCCTCACTCGCTCCACTCAGGACTTTTCATTAAACATCGACGGCTCCCTTGTCACTACCTCAACCCACATCCGCAATCTAGGTGTAATTTTCGACCCTACACTCTCATTCCTCCCCCGTGTAAACCACATCACCAAAACTGCATCCTTCCACCTCAGAAACATTGCCCGTCTCCGGCCCTCCCTCACATCCTCTGCTGCCGAAACCCTCATCCGCGCCTTCATCTCATCCCGGCTAGACTACTGCAACAGCATCCTCTATGGCAGGGGTCACCAACCTTTTTGAAAGCAAGAACTACTTCTTGGGTAGTGATTAATGAGAAGGGCTACCAGTTTGATACACACTTAAATAAATTGCCAGAAATAGCCAATTTGTTCAATTTACCTTTAACTCTATGTTATTATTAATAATTAATGATATTTACACTTAAATTGAACGGTTTAAAAGAGGAGAAAACACGAAAAAAATGACAATTAAATTTTGAAACATAGTTTATCTTCAATTTCGACTCCTTAAAATTCAAAATTCAACCGAAAAAAAGAAGAGAAAAACTAGCTAATTCGAATCTTTTTGAAAAAATTAAAAAAATAATTTATGGAACATCATTAGTAATTTTTCCTGATTAAGATTAATTTTAGAATTTGGATGACATGTTTTAAATAGGTTAAAATCCAATCTGCACTTTGTTAGAATATATAACAAATTGGACCAAGCTATATTTCTAACAAAGACAAATCATTATTCCTTCTAGATTTTCCAGAATAAAAATTTTAAAAGAAATTCAAAAGACTTTGAAATAAGATTTAAATTTGATTCTACAGATTTTCTAGATTTGCCAGAATATTTTTTTTGCATTTTAATCATGATAAGTTTGAAGAAATATTTCACAAATATTCTTCGTCGAAAAAACAGAAACTAAAATGAAGAATTAAATTAAAATGTATTTATTATTCTTTACAATAAAAATTTTTTTTTACTTGAACATTGATTTAAATTGTCAGGAAATAAGAGGAAGGAATTTAAAAGGTAAAAAGGTATATGTGTTTAAAAATCCTAAAATCATTTTTAAGGTTGTATTTTTTCTCTAAAATTGTCTTTCTGAAAGTTATAAGAAGCAAAGTAAAAAAAATAATGAATTTATTTAAACAAGTGAAGACCAAGTCTTTAAAATATTTTCTTGGATTTTCAAATTCTATTTGAGTTTTGTCTCTCTTAGAATTAAAAATGTCGAGCACAGCGAGACCAGCTTGCTAGTAAATAAATAAAATTTAAAAAATAGAGGCAGCTCACGGGTAAGTGCTGCTATTTGAGCTATTTTTAGAACAGGCCAGCGGGCTACTCATCTGGTCCTTACGCGGTGCCCGTGGGCACCGCGTTGGTGACCCCTGCTCTATGGCATCACCTCCAAAACCCTGCAATATGTCCAGAACTCCGCTGCCCGCCTGCTCACCGGAACCCGCTCCAGAGAGCACATCACACCTGTCCTTCATGACCTCCACTGGCTGCCTGTCAAATACAGAATCACCTTTAAAATACTCCTCACCACCTACTAGGCACTCCATAACCTGGCTCCACCCTACCTCTCTGACCTCCTCCAGCCACACGTCCCGTCTTGTTCCCTCAGGTCTAGTGATGCCGGCCTCCTGGAGGTCCCCAAGACCAGGAGCCGAACCTGGGGCACAGGGCCTTCTCCGTGGCTGCCCCCTCTCTCTGGAACGCTCTCCCCAGGCACATCAGAGATGCCCCTTCCCTCCCTACCTTCAAAACAAAACCCTAAAAACTCACCTCTTCACATTAGCCTTTCCAAACTGACCCTGCTCTTGGTGTTTCTTTATTCTTTTCCTCTTTTTTTTCTTTTCTTAGTTTCCTTTTCTAATAAAGTTGTTTTTATCCTCCCTCCTCCCCACACACACACACACACACACATGTAAAGCGACTTTGGGTATTTAGAAAAGCGCTAAATAAATCCCAGGTATTATTATTATTATTATTATATGCTAGTTTTTATTAGAAATTGCAACAGCGGAGGATGCATGTGCATGTACGAGCCAGTCTGCCCACAACAAGAGGATAGAGAAAAAATAGCTTGTTGACTACAGCGTTGGACTACAATGGGGGACTTGCACAAAGCTCTTCGGGTAAATTTCTACCATACATAGAAATATCCGCTGATGTCACACTTGGGCAAAAACATCAGAAGTTGGGCAAATTCCAAACGTCTTGTTTAGCGGAAGTATAAAGGCAAAATAGTTTTGTAAATATCTCTATCATGCCTCAATGGTTGTTGGAACTGCGAGCATGCTAACGTTAACATGCATCAAGTACCAAAATATGTCTGAGATGTATACCTAAAAATTTCAAAATTAGCTAAAAAAAAGAAAAGTGAGCATACTAACGTTAGCATGCTAAGAGGTACCATTTGTCAAGTAACTAAATGTGCTCTTTTTAATACCAAATCTGTGTTATATGTGTTTTACTTTATGTTGCATGATTGCACCAAGAAAAATTCCTAGTTTGTGAACCCGTTCTCAAACAATGGCAATAAAAACTATTCTGATTTTGATTCTGATGTGTCACGCTGAGGTAGGGCTGGGCGATACGGCTGAAAACTGTATCATGATATAAGTTGTTTTATATTGGTCAGTATCGATAATTTATATTTTTATGACAATATAGACCAGGAGAAAAATATATTAAAAAATTGTTTTTCCAAATGTAACATTCCTCTGATTATAATCCCTTCATCTTTCAAGGCTAGGAAAGGAAATGTCAACATAAGCATGGAAAACACTCAAACAATGTAAACAATACTCTAAAATCACAAACACTTAATAACCTCTATAATTTAGGGTGAAAAAATAAGGGGTATGTTAGAAATGCTTGATAAAGTGTAACAAAATAGTGCAAAGTGTAAAAATGTAAACTTAGAGGAACCTGAGAACATGTTTGTGTCTCTGTAACATTTAATGTGGTCTGTTATTCGTATATAAGTATGAAAAAGAATTTTTGTTATGCATTAATTATTTAAATAGTAGGGGACCAAATTATTATTTTGAAATAGCACAATTGTTATATATTTTTTTTGTTTTTTTTGTTACACAGTCCTGCAGAAAATAAAAGTACCAGTAGAGTGGAAAAACAAGTTGCCTCTATATTGAAGCTATTATCATATATATCTGATGTATGACACCAAAAGACTTACAAAGTTTGCAAGTAAATAGATATGATCAAAATAGTATCAATCTCCCAGATTCCAGAGCCATATTGAGAGATAATGAGCTAGCCAAACGCGTCATCGCGTGACGTAAAGGTAGGAACCAGAGATCCCTTCATCACCAACAACAACTTTGTGAGAGCCAACAACGATTACTTTGGAAAAATTATGATGCAGAACCTTATATTGTTGATCCTGAATATAAGGAGGATGAGATACACGTTTTAGAAGCTCTGCTAAACAGATTCAGCTTCAGTGAAACACTAAGCATCATGTAGCAGTATTGCTAAGTGCTAAACAAGAAATACAAACGACAAACATAATAAAACGATAGTTTACTGTACAATGTCTGCTCTCACTGTAATGACGACTGACAGGACGTTTCTTCCCTTTTAGATGAACAATTAATCATGATGCACACAAAGGGTTAACAAGGAAAAGACTCCCTGCAGACACTGTCTTCGGTTGTGTATGTTTGTCTCCATCTCTGGGTATGAATTGAATGTCAGAGATGAACAATTTCTAGATTTATGGATACATCCTCCTAATATCCAGATGAGAAGCGTGATTTACAATCTGGGATTAACTTTTTTAGGAGACGAGGCGCAATGATGCGCGAGCAGCAGGGCATGGCTGCCAGCTCACAGTAAAGCAGCATAGGGATACTTAGCTGTGTTACCAATCCACCGCTAAAAATTGTTTGTCTGCGTTAGCGCTTATAATAACAACATCCCTAATATTTGGTTAATATTCAGGTCACGATATGTATAAAGAGTATTGTTGGCGGGTTTTGAATGGTTATTTAGAGGGTTTTGTGGGTGCAATAGAGAACTTCCATTGACTACATTGTTAGCTGACTTTTTAGGTATTTATTTACGACTTAATATGTATAAAAAAAAGAAAAACGTGTTCATTTCTTATATAGGAATTGTGAATGACCGACAGCACCTCTTTCTAATTATTGCGTATTTCCAGTATGACTATGGTCAGAGTGCAGAAGTGTGACTCCAGTGAGGTCAATCTATGGAAATTACTGAAGACATTCGGAGCGGAATATTCAAAAGGGCTGACTGAATTTGCGTCATTTTGTGATGTCTAGACGATATTTTCACATACTTTGCGGATCGTGAATACATTTGCATATGGTTTAATGGATATGATGTAACACAATTAGGCATATAAAGTCAACTTGGTTTTCCACTCTCCTGGTACTTTAAGGACTACGGTCCGTTTGAAAAAATAAAAAAAAAACTGCCATACTGTCGAGGTGACTTTTCCTGTTGTATCGACAATTTCT
The DNA here is from genome assembly GCF_033978785.1 of Entelurus aequoreus. Taxonomy (NCBI): domain Eukaryota; kingdom Metazoa; phylum Chordata; class Actinopteri; order Syngnathiformes; family Syngnathidae; genus Entelurus; species Entelurus aequoreus. The sequence continues at coordinate 12,476,070 of NC_084744.1, forward strand.
TTGCTCTTTGCAGCACTCATTTTTAGTTTCTCTTCTCACTTCAGGCAGAGAATCAAAAGCAAGATGGCGCAAACAAACTTGATCGTTGACACTGTTCCGCGATTGGCTGTTTGGCGTGTCTCTTCCATTGCTCGTCACCACTTCCTGTTTTGCTAGTTTACAGACTTTCTTCATGCAACCAACCATGCTTTCTTTCCGGTTTCTTCCGCCCAAAAAATATAGCTTTATCGAACGCATTTTTATGTTGATATGGATTGCATGTCCATCGCAATATATATTGATATCATTTTATCAGCCCAGCCGTAAGCTGAGGTGTAGACCTGTAAAATACAAATAAAAAAAGAGCTAGCATGCTAATATTAGAATGCTAACGAATTTGCTGCGGGCCGTTAGAAAATTAGCTATGGGCTGAAAATGGCCCCTGTGCCACACTTTGGACACCGGTGGTCTACAGCAGGGGTCGGCAACCCAAAACGTTGAAAGAGCCATATTGGACCAAAAATAGAAAAAACTAATCTATCTGGAGCCGCATATAACTTTTATAATGAAGACAACACATGATGTAAGTGTCTATATTAGTTATATTAGCCTACTATCAAAATTACTATGTGTCGCAGGCTGAAGCAGATCTTCGTTGACAGAAATGTTAAAATTTTATATTTATTCTACACATTTTTACAACATTAGAAACCATTAGTAAATCAGAGGCTACACAGAAGGTGAGATAATGTCTGGAAATGACTGGCTTTTAATGGCCAAAGGTATAGATGTGAGTGTCCAAGTTAAAGGAAACGGCAGGCTGTCTTCTTTTAATAAATTTATTACAATCTTTGGCAAGCTAGGTAACGTTTGCTGTGGCCTGGAACAACATGGCACACAAACAACTATCATAAATGCAGCCAATATTACATACAGATAATGTGTCATGAGACATGCAAAACTAAACTATATACAAAGAGGATAAAAGTAAAGGATATTAAATGAGCTCATATATACCTACAAATGAGGCATAATGATGCACTATGTACATACAGCTAGCTTAAATAGCATGTTAGCCTTGATTAGCTTGCAGTCATGCACTGCCATATTAGCACTCCAAACAACATCAACAAAGCTCACCTTTGTGCATTCACGCACAGCATAAAAGGTTTGGTGGACAAAATGAGACAAAGGAGTGGAAGACTTTACATGTAAACAAACTGTTGCGTCACAGTCCACACTATGGTGAGTTCAAGAACCGCTGAATTTAGTAGGACAAAACGATGTTCACCAAATACTCTCATCAGTGAAGCATACACACAAACATATGAAACAGTGGGCTTTCTAACAACCGGGAAGGTTTGTGTCATGTTTGTCCTTAAACAAAAAACATCCATGCATCCATTTTCTACAGCTTGTCCCTTTTTGGGGTCGCAGGGGGTGCTGGAGCCTATAAAAATAAATATTTCCCCCCCCATCTTTTTCCTTTTTCAATCATTTTTTTGAAATGTTGCAGGGAGCCACTAGGGTGGCACTAAACAGCCGCATGCGGCTCGAGAGCCGCGATTTGCTGACCCCCGGTCTAGAGGGATGCATCCTGCGTGGATCAAACCATTGTGGCATTGAGTCTGAGATTGTGGCAGGCATCCCCAAATAGAACCAAAGGTAACACCACACTCTAAAATAATATACTGATTAACCTACCAGAATAACATTTAATCGTTTTGAAATCTGTTAAAGGAGCTGTTTGCAACTTGTTGGAATTTACATTTATTTAAAACAAAATTATAACACAAACCCCACCGTCTAGCTTATGTTACCATTAGTGTTTTAACATAACTTTTTTTTAATTATTTTTCACAATTACTAATTATTTTTGAATAGAAATTGCTTGTCGGTCCAAGGAATTTGTCTGGCTTGTCTGTACTCACACACAAGGAGCGCATGCACCTATCCAAAAGCAATTTGCAGTGATGTTGTTCTTACGATAGGCTACACATTCAGTGATAGCTAACATTAGCTAGCCAAATCGCTATCATTGACTAACAACACACAAAGCTAATGGCATGTTACATATAGCCATTGTTTAGGTCAATGTATAACAAAAGCAGTAACGGGGTGGGATGTATTGCTTAAAAAATATTTTAAAGTTAGTGCCCTCTAGGCATCCTTGTAAAGATTTCTAACAGCCCATTTAAAGGGGAACTGTACTTTTTTTTGGAACGTTGCCTATTGTTCACGATCGTTGTGAGAGACAAGAAGACAAAAGGTTTTATTTTGTTTTTGCATTCTAACATGTAAAAATCGGCCTTTTGGTGGCTATCAATGCAGCTTATGGGAGCAATCAATTCTGCCACTAAATCACTTTTGAAATTTGAATTTGAAAATCGTCAACAATACTTCAGTAACCTGTATAATAACCAAACTGTAGCGGCATTGTTATTGTAAGAGCGAACACTGAGGAACTAATTTTTCTAGTGTACTAACACATCGGCGTGCTTCGATATTAGCCCTAGAAGCTAACTACGGCAGGACACTTCACCCTTGCCCCCGGTGCCACTCACACCGGTGAATGACTGTTGAATGAATGATAGGTGGTGGTCGGAGGGGCCGTAGGCGCAAATTGGCAGCCACGCTTTCGTCAGTCTACCCCAGGGCAGCTGTGGCTACGAAAGTAGCTTACCACCACCAGGTGTGAATGAATGATGGGTTTTTAACATGTAAAGCGACTTTGGGTACTTAGAAAAGCGCTATATAAATCCCAGGTATTATTATTATTATTATTATTATTATCATGGTTACCCAATATTGCTGCAGCGAATGAATTGCATTATAGGACAGGATGTTTCTATAATTCTATAGTTCCCTTACTTAGCAACTTGATGGAAACAACAAATGTCAACATAATAGAGTGCAGACACATGCCAACATTGTTATCTGTTGTATAGATAATTGCATTGAGTCTAATGGTGTGTCCTGTGAGTGCATGATCAGCAACAGTATTGATCAGCTGAAGTGCATTAAATCAGTGCATCCCCCAACGCATGCGCACCCCCCACCCCCCTGTGACCCGTGTGTTCCCAAGCAGAATTAAAAGCCGTTAACAAAAACAACAAGGCTTTGTTTAGAGCAGGGGTCGGCAACCCAAAATGTTGAAAGAGCCATATTGGACCAAAAATACAAAAACAAATCTGTCTGGAGCCGCAAAAAATTAAAAGCCATATTACATACAGATAGTGTGTCAAGAGATATACATTTAAAGGACTTAAAGGAAACTAAATGACCTCAAATATACCTACAAATGAGGCATAATGATGCAATGTGTACATATAGCTAGCCTAAATAGCATGTTAGCATCGATTAGCTAGCATTAATGCAGTAACCAAATATGTCTGATTAGCACTCCACACAAGTCAATAACATCAACAAAACTCACCTTTGTGCCTTCACGCACCACGTTAACAGTTGGGTGGACAAAATGAGACAGAAAAAGAAGTGGCACAAAACACGTCCTAGAAAGTCGGAGAAAATTATACATGGAAACAAACTAAGGTGAGTTCAAGGACCGCCAAAATTAGTAGGACAAAACGGCGCTCGCCAAATACTCGAATCAGTGAAGCATGTTTAATATAAACACTGTGTTATAACAATTAGTGTCATGTTTGTCCTCCTACAGAAACCATATTAAAACAAAAAATATATTTTTTCCCCTCATCTTTTTCCATTTTTCATACATTTTTGAAAAAGCTCCAGAGAGCCACTAGGGCGGCGCTAAAGAGCCGCATGCGGCTCTAGAGCCGCGGGTTGCCGACCCCTGGTTTAGAGGGACAACCAAACAGACCTGATGATGGGTCCGAGCTGCAGGATGTGCAGCAGCAGTAGGAGCGGCTTGTCCTGGCTCAGGTCCCGGTGGATGAAGATGAGGGTGAGCTGCACCAGCAGGGACGGCAGCAGCGTAAAGAGCAGGGTGAGATTGAGCCAGAACCTGTCCCCGGCCGAACTGTACGTCGAGCTCAGGTAGATCGCCGCAGTGGCCTCGGCCGTGAACAGAGACACCGACACAAAGATGGAGCTAGGCAGTCGCATCCTCGCTTACATGGCCGTGTGCGGAGGGGAGGGCCATTCGGCATCGGTCGCTGGGGATGGCGCCCTAGAGGACTGACGGCAGACGCTCCTCCGCGCTTGTCACCGCCGGAGCTGTTTCCACCGGGCAGGTGTAGTGGACGACAGCGGCCGTCGCAGGAGAGGGCGGCGCTGTTGTGCGACGTGACGCGTCGACGACACGCGAGAAGAGCTGAAGGCACAACCACGACGGCGGGAGTCCCATTACGTTCACTTTCCACCTCTTTGTGACGCGAGCCAGTGGATTTACATCAAAGCACACACATTTCCCTGAAAGATATTTTAGTAGTATACTTTTAATTAATACTACTGCTTCTTTGTAGTAGTACATTGTCGCGAGGACGGCAGTTTGCGTTTACTTCCGACCCCAAGTTTAGCCCCGCCCTCATTAAGTGACCCGTGTTTTTCTTTTTAAAGGTCTACTGAAATTATTTTTTTTTATTTAAACGGGGATAGCAGATCTATTCTATGTGTCATACTTGATCATTTCGCGATATTGCCATATTTTTGCTGAAAGGATTTAGTATAGAACAACGACGATAAAGATTGCAACTTTTGGTATCTGATAAAAAAAAAAGGCTTGCCCCTACCGGAAGTAGCGTGACGTAGTCAGTTGAACATATACGCAAAGTTCCCTATTGTTTTCAATGATGGCCGCTGGAGTGAGAGAGATTCGGACCGAGAAAGCGACAATTTCCCCATTAATTTGAGCGAGGATGAAAGATTTGTGGATGAGTAAAGTGCAAGTGAAGGACTAGTGGGGAGTTGAAGCTATTCAGATAGGGAAGATGCTGTGAGAGCCGGGGCTGACCTGATATTCAGCTGGGAATGACTACAACAGTAAATAAACACAAGACATATATATACTCTATTAGCCACAACACAACCAGGCTGATATTTAATATGCCACAAATTAATCCTGCATAAAAACACCTGCGTGTTTGTTATGCTAGCTCCTAGCTCCTCTGCTAGCTCCTAGCTCCATAGAACACGCCAATACAATTCAAACACCTGATCAACACACACAATCACTCAGCCCAAAAGACCGTTCACCTAACCCAAGGTTCATAAAGCTTATATATTTTTAAAAAGTTACGTACGTGACGCGCACGTACGGTACGGTACGTGTTATGCTAGCTCCTAGCTCCTATGCTAGCTCCTAGCTCCATAGAACACGCCAATACAATTCAAACACCTGATCAACACACACAATCACTCAGCCCAAAAGACAGTTCACCTAACCCAAGGTTCATAAAGCTTATATATTTTTAAAAAGTTACGTACATACGCAAAAAAAAGCCAAAGCTGCATACTCACAGTAGCACGTCTGCGTCTGTCATCCAAATCAAAGTAATCCTGGTAAGAGTCTGTGTTGTCCCAGTTCTCTACAGGCGTCTGTGTATCCAAGTCAAAAGTCCTCCTGGTTAGAGTCTCTGTTATCCGAGTTCTTCCATCTTGACTGCATCTTTCGGGAATGTAAACAAAGAAGCGCCGGCTGTGTACTGTTGTGGCTGACTACGTTCGAAAAATACGTCCATTTCGCACCGACAACTTTCTTCTTTGCTTGCTCAGCTTCCTTCTCCATAATGCAATGAACATGATTGAAACAGATTCACGAACACAGATGTCCAGAATACTGTGGAATTATGAAATTAAAACAGAGCTTTTTCGTATTGGCTTCAATGTGGAAGGCATACCCGTGTTCCCCGGGCTACGTCACGCGCATACGTCATCCTCAGAGGCGTTTCGAACCGGAAGTTTAGCGGCAAATTTAAAATGTCACTTTATAAGTTAACCCGGCCGTATTGGCATGTGTTATAATGTTAAGATTTCATCATTGATATATAAACTATCAGACTGCGTGGTCGGTAGTAGTGGGTTTCAGTAGGCCTTTAAATCTTTTTTTTGTCTTTTTTTTTTTTTTTTTTTTTTTTACTGGTAAATAATTAGTTTATTCCAATTTGTTGAAAATAGTTTGACTCAAAACTCGATTTGAATTACACATTTCGGTCGCACCTCCGGCATTAGAAGCTTGGCCCCGCCCCTTGGCCTTAGTTTCTGTATTTTAAAGTTGCATCTTTTTCCCCTTTTTTTTTTTTTGCAAATATTTTTATTGAATTTTACAGTTAAAATCACATTTAACAGTCATACTTTGCTCAGGCAAAGCCTTCATACAATCACACATCCACTCATGCACACGCCCCTTGGCCTTAGTTTCTGCATTTTAAAGTTGCATCTTTTTCCCCTTGAACAATTCTAGAAATGCTGCTGGTTTATTTTAAGTATGCTGTATATCTCTTTTTATTACCAAATATGTGTTATATGTGTTTTATGTTGCATGATTGCACCAACAAAAATTCCTAGTTTGTGAACCCGTTCTCAAACAATGGCAATAAAAACTATTCTGATTCTGATTCTGATTCTGATTCTGATATCCGAGGTACGCAAAATGTTCACTTTTTTCCTACTATAATATTTTTTAAATATCATTACAATTTTGGGGGCAGGTGAATTAAAAGAGCAAAACCTACTGATTTTTTTGCTCAACAGTCTATAGTTATTCATAAAAGTCACACAATTCTGATAATGTAGTGGATTTAGTATAAATTACACATTGAATAAATTAGTAAACTTGTTTTATTCCATATAATTTAACACCATAACAAAGGAAATAAAACAGGAAATTGTTAACCCTTTATGGCAGGGGTGTCAAACTAATTTTAGATCGGGGGCCACATGGAGAAAAATCTAATCCCGAGTGGGCCGGAATGGTAAAATCACGGCACGATAACTTAAAAATAAAGATTGTTTTCTTTGTTTAAAAATAGAACAAGCACATCCCACGGGCCGTACGTTTGACACCCCTGCTTTATGGGGTAATCACTGATCTGAATTAAAAATGAACTAAACTAATAATCAAAACCTGGACAACAAAGTATGAGACTTTATTCTACTATCTTGTAAATTTTTTGTGATATTGGTAAACTTATTTTATCATATAGGTCAGCATGGCTCAGGTGGTAGTCGTCTTCCAACCTTAAGGTTGCGGTTCAATCCTCAGTCTCCTATAGTGACCATGTTGAAGTATCCTTGAGCAATATACTGAAGTCCCAGTTTCTCTTGATGCTGTGTCATCATCAGTAGGTCAATGTAAATGCACTTTGAGTACCTTGAAGGTACAAGTAAAATCCATCTACCACTAATAAAATAAAAAAGGGGAAAAACAGGAAACATTCCATATCATTTCATTATGGTCATAATGCTTAATAGTGAGGCATTTTAGTTACCTGCAGGTTACTTTGGGTTAAAGGAGCCTATTAAAATACATAGTTATTGTTAAGCTTGTCTACGCTTTCATCATATTGAAATATATAATGTACATACACTAAAGAACATGTTCAGCCATTTGTTATTTTCATCTGCACACTTTATTACTAATGACAACAATAATCCAATAGACTAGAATGCAAAAAAAGCATACACGTCTTACCGGTAGTTATTGTTAAGCTTGTCTACGCTTTCATCATATTGAAATATATAATGTACATACACTAAAGAACATGTTCAGCCATTTGTTATTTTCATCTGCACACTTTATTACTAATGATAACAATAATCCAAAAGACTAGAATGCAAAAAAAGCATACACGTCTTAGAAACACTACAAACAGGCACGATTAGCATCCAAAACTTTGGTTTGACATTTGCTGAATTCATAGGCCTTGTTCTTTTATTTTTTTTAAATTTTCAAACCAACTGTAGTCGGTTTTAAAGCCTCGTTATCACACTGAATTAATAAAATCAGAAACCGGACTTCAGTTGTTGAACTAATCTAGAGACTAACAAATACAAGAAGTCAAAAGACGACACAGTGAACACACCAGATATTCACCTTATTTTCCGGACTATAAGGCACACTTAAAATCCTTTTTTTTCCTCAAAACTCGACCGTGCGCCTTATAACCCGGTGCGCCTAATGTACGGAATAAGTTTGGTTGAGCTTACTCACCTCGAAGCTATTTTATTTGGTACATGATGTACTGATAAGTGTGACCAGTAGATGGCAGTCAAACATAAGAGATAAGTGTAGGCTGCACTATGATGGCAATATGACTGAAGTAAACAACACCAACATTTTTTTTGTTCCATTGAAAATATAGAACATAACACACGGCGCTCAAAAATCTATCAAACTGTTTTAGTACGACTTCGGTAAGAATGAAGCCACACCGCTTGATGTGCTTCATCATACGAGTATTATTATGGGGTGTGTATAAGGTAAGACATTGTCTGGCGTTTTGTTTCGCAATATTATGCAAAAGAAACTTTTCTTACCTTCTAGTACCTGCTGATCTGTATTTGGGATCTGCATAAATCATGAAAAATTGCACGCTTCCGCCTTTATAGTCTGTGGCGACACCGTAGTCGATAAGCGTCTTCTTTTTCTCTATCTTCTTGTTATGTGACATTCATCCTCCGCTGTTGCCATTTCTAATATAAAGTAGTGTAAAGTTCTTACTTATATCTGTCAGTAAACTGACCATGAAAGCGCTAAAACATACCGGTATAGTGAGTTTACATTATTCACCAAAGGAACTTTAGTTATTAGAGTTCCGGTTGGACGGTTTTTCACGGGACACATTTCCGGTATTGTTGTTTCCGGATGAGGAGATGCTGCTCCGTTATTGATTGAAGTAAAGTCTGAATGTCATTAAAACAGTTAGCTCCATCTTTTGACACTTCTTCCACTCCCATCCTTAAACGCTACACCGCTACAACAAAGATGACGGAGAAAAGACGGTGCCGAAGGTGAGCCACATAAATAAGACCGCCCACAAAACGCGCATCCGGAAGCAATGTCAGAAAGCGGCTTGAAGATGATCTGTAAAACATAATCTAAGCAACATTTTGAGCAAAGAACCACCATTATACGTTATGTAGACCACAACGAAGTGTTTTCAATTCAGAAAAAAATAATAATATGACTCCTTTAATGCGCCTTATATGTGGAAATTTTTTTATTTTTTTTTTAAAGACCATTCATCGGCAGTGCGCCTTATAATCCGGTGCACCCTATGATCCGGAAAATACGGTAATAAAAAACAAGACAAGTGAACAGTAAGTGCTGAGTTGGTGAAGTGGAACATTTTCAAAGGGATTATGTGTTTCTCTTTCTTTTTTGCGTGGGATTGCCTCTAAAAAAAACCTAATGTGTGTATTTATTTCATTTTAAACCTGAGAGCAGCACATGTTACAAAATGTGCTACGTTTCTTTTTTGTACTTAACTCACTATTGTCCCTTGCATTGCAGCTGTGTATGTCGAGAATGTGACACCGAGTGGGATGAATCTGGTAAAGCTGGAAATAGCTGAACATCCACTTTGAAACAAACACACACAGAACAAGATCTGTTTCTACGGCAACTGCACTTACACGTCTAGTTTTTGTTGCTCCTCTTTTTCCGCCTTCACTCAAAGACGGTTAACAGCGGGAATTCTGCCTTGTCGGGTTGCAAGAGGTCTACCAGGAAGCAGACGGTACCCGACAGGCCTTCAAACAGACTGCGGACGCTGGTCAAGGAGCACGAGCCCACTTTGAACTCCTCGGTGAAGAGAAACTCCGCAAACCTTCAGTCAGGGGGAGAGAAAAAATACATAAATATTGAGGAAAATAAAACAGCGTCACTTTATTAGGTACAACTGCGATGCATATGCTTTGTCATTAGTCAAGGTGATGTCATAATACACCAGTCCAGTGTTTCTTAATACCGTTGGGCCGCAAACAAAAAATATATATGTTTCTCAGCTGTGGTACGTATAGGCCGCAGCGGCACTCTGTTGTAATACACTTTTCCACCACTTGTGGTATTAATGACAATATCAAACAAACAGAAGAAGTCTGGAGCAAAAAAATCATAGAGAAGATCCTTAAGCGCAAAAGTTATGACTAAAGTGATGAAGCTGCATTTTCATATGCACTTAAATTTTATTGACAGTTTAAAAACATATTCATTAGGATTTTTTATTTATTTTAGCACAACAAAATTCTATGTACATTTATTTTTCGTCACTTATTCACGAGTCCCTTCTTATGCAGTATATTTAGTTAGTACTTATTTTTCCAACCAGCCTGACGTAAGCCTAAGGTTTATGTGTTAAATATTTGTGATTAACACATGGCTTCATATCATTTGACAAGGTTGCAAACTCTAAGTAGTCATTGAGTGCAGTTAAAATTAAGAGTAAGATTATTGTTAATATTTTAGTTTCTGTTGTGGAAATGTTGGGCCCAGAGGTCAAAAAGGTTAAGAACCCCTGCACTAGTTCAAAGGCAGTCATCTTCTCCTGTTTGCATGCCAGCCGATGTTTTAAGCAACATTCTTAACTGACATGCACGTGTAAAAAGAAGTTAAAAACAATGTACAACGGGATTAATCAGGACTAAAATAAAGTAAAACTACTCGCCCTTTGAAGATGCCTGACACACACAATGATGAGGAAACAGGAAGGTATTATCATAGCAATACTGTCCCCTAGCGGTGTGTAATAGGTATTTCTGGAATGAATATGTGCATACAGAGGATGCACACAACAGCGTAGAGGCGCATTGACGTAGCATCATATTCTTCATTAGTGTCAAAAATAGACATTTTGGTGTTTCAATTACTTGCGTTTATTTACCATTGTTGGGTAGTCTTAGATCATAACTCCTGTGAAGATTTACTGCAATGTGTGATAAATGTTTACGGTGCATTTTCTTAGTCTAATTTACGCATGTAATTGATATCCAAATAAAGTATTTCCTCCTGTGCTGAAGAGTCAGATACTTTTTAATGCTGCAGATGTTCTATGGTTATCACCATGAGCACTCTTCTGTTGTGTCATCACAAAAAAAGCAAATCACACTTGTTGAGTTAATCCTTTACATTAAGGGTGTGGGGAAAAATCAATTCGAATTCGAATCGCGATTCTCACGTTGTGCGATTCAGAATCGATTCTCATTTTTAAAAAATTAAATTTTTTAAATTTATTTATTTAAATTTTTTTAATTTTTTTTTTATTAATCAATACACAGCAATACCATAACAATGCAATCCAATTCCAAAACCAAACCCGACCCAGCAACACTCAGAACTGCAATAAACAGAGCAATTGAGAGGAGACACAAACACGACACAGAACAAACCAAAAGTAGTGAAACAAAAATGAATATTATCAACAACAGTATCAATACTAGTTACAATTTCAACATAGCAGTGATTAAAAATCCTTCATTGACATTATCATTAGACATTTATAAAAATTAAAAAAAAAGAACAATAGTGTCACAGTGGCTTACACTTGCATCACATCTCATAAGCTTGACAACACACTGTGTCCAATATTTTCACATAGATAAAATAAGTCATATTTTTGGTTCATTTAATAGTTAAAACAAATGTACATTATTGCAATCAGTTGATAAAACATTGTCCTTTACAATTATAAAAGCTTTTTACAAAAATCTACTACTCTGCTTGCATGTCAGCAGACTGGGGTAGATCCTGCTGAAATCCTATGTATTGAATGAATAGAGAATCGTTTTGAATTGGGAAAAAAATCGTTTTTGAATCGAGAATCGTGTTGAATTGAAAAAAAAAATCGATTTTGAATCGAATCGTGACCCCAAGAATTGATATTGAATCGAATCGTGGGACACCCAAAGATTCACTTTACATGCTCACTGAGCTGAAGTCTTATGCAGGATGATTGTTTTGAATTTGTTTCACTTTTGAGTCAACATTTTGGTTGAATTCTGAATTATACCACTTTTGAGGTGCTTGACTTTCTAGGTTCCAGTTTATCAGGTTTTAAAATTTCATGGTAAATGGTTGTTGTTAGGGATCTACCGATATGACTTTTTCCCTTCTGTTACTGATATTGGAGCCTTGATTGTTGGCCGATACCGGTATTAAACGGATACGATATCAGCAGGAATCATAGTACATACTTCTATTCTTTTGTAGTGTTGAACGTTAAAAAAGTTTGATCAAGTGAAATTAGTCAGAGAACAATGGTAGGTATGAATCCAGCTTTTCTGACCAGTTGGTGCCTGTTTTCATGTACTTGGGATCGCCATAAGCCCTGAAAATTTGAAATCAAACTATGAAGGCATGGCGGAGATATTTATAAAACAATCCCACCTTCTTCCAAACTTGTTCCAAACTACCTGTTCAAAATTTAAGACTTTAGTGTGACATTTTGCCTTGGTTACGTCAGCGGATAACTCAACATATAGTTGAAATCTACCTAAAGGGCTTTGCGCGAGGCCGGCATTTTTATTCAGTTGTAGTCAATATGTCCCTTATTTTTTCTATCCACTTGTTTTAGGGCAGACTGGCTCGTACATGCACATGCATCTTAAATCATCCACTGTTGCTATGTCAAATAAAAAGTAGCGTATAGTTCTAAATTAGTGGCCTTGTGGTTAGAGTGTCCGCCCTGAGACTGGAACGTTGAGTGTTCAAACCCCGGCCGAGTCATACCAAAGGCTATAAAAATGGGATCCATTGCCTCCCTGCTTGGCACTCAGCATCAAGGGTTGTATCGGACACTTCGGTCTCTGTAGACGGATTCTCGCTCATCCGCGCGGACTACAGAGCAGCCTCCGACAGAGCAGCCTCCGACAGAGTCCGAGGCTCTCCTGGTTTCTCTTTGTTGCCGATGTCTGGCCATGCTGCCACCCACCCCAGGAGACGATGACGTGGCGCACTGCAGAGGCCCCCGCAGTGTATGTGGGTGTTGAAATTTATGTTTTTGTTTTGTTATTTCTCAATGGGGACAGCGTGGCGAAGTTGGTAGAGTGGCTGTGTCAGCAATTGGAGGGTTGCTGGTGTGCCGTGGGAGATTATCTAATTTCACGTATTTGGGTTAAAAATATTTTCTGCAAACCAGTAATTATAGTCTGCAAATGATGTGTTGTTGTTGTTGAAGGTCGGTGCCGTCTAGAGCTCGGCAGAGTAACCGTGTAATACTCTCCCATATCAGCAGGTGGCAGCCGGTAGCTAATTGCTTTGTAGATGTCGGAAACAGCGGGAGGCAGGGTGCAGGTAAAAAGGTGTCTAATGCTTAAACCAAAAATAAACAAAAGGTGAGTGCCCCTAAGAAAAAGCATTGAAGCTTAGGGAAGGCTATGCAGAACGAAACTAAAACTGAACTGGCTACAAAGTAAACAAAAACAGTATGCTGGACGACAGCAAAGACTTACTGTGGAGCAAAGACGGCGTCCACAATGTACATCCAAACATGACATGACAATCAACAATGTCCCCACAAAGAAGGATAAAAACAACTGAAATATTCTTGATTGCTAAAACAAAGTAGATGCGGGAAATATCGTTCAAAGGAAGACATGAAACTGCTACAGGTAAATACCAAAAAAAGACAAAAAGCCACCAAAATAGGAGCGCAAGACAAGAACTAAAACACTACACACAGGAAAACAGCAAAAAACTCAAAATAAGTCACGGCATGATGTGAAAGGTGATGACAGCACACCTACTTTGAGACAAGAGCTATAGTGATGCATGGTTGGTTATGGTTTAAATTCATATCCAACAATTGCGACAACGACTTTTTACTGTCAACTGAGTTTCGTTTTTTAATGATTTCAGCTGGGGGTGTGCCTCCGGATTTTTTCAACGCAAAAAATGTGCCTTTTTTTCAAAAAAGGTTGAAAAACTCTGGTCTATCCCATCCTAAAAAATCTACACCAAATTTTGATCAAAGAACCACGATTACATCAGTGATTATCTTATCTCATCTACCAACCTATTTTGGCTGTCTTTTTGACACGTCCGTACCACGTATTGTACCACAGAATTTTGAAGGTTTTTTAACATTATTATCATTGAAAATGCAAATAACTCAGAAAACATTTCCCATCTGGAAACTGTATCCTGAAGCCACGCCCCCTCGGGTAATCTACTTCCAGTGTTGTGACCTCTGTTTACAATCAGTCACAAGGAAAATATACCTTCTCGCTGGCTACGAATACATACTGGAAATACAACTATTTTGGAACTAACAGTGTTTGGATTGTAATCATCCAAATATGACTAGCATCAAAGTGGCTCAGACAGCGAACAGAGGCGACAAGAAGTAAGCCAGCTAGATGGTTAGCTACCTAGCAAGCTTGTTTCGGTGCTCCTGATCATCTCCTCGTCTTCAAATTGTTTGAATCATATTTTTATTGAGATTTCATTTAAGAAATGCAGAAGTTATTTTTTGACGCAAAAATGAATCTTTTAAAAACGAAGGTTTACGCATTGCCGCGGTAATTTTACATGACTCTAGACAACAAGAAAATGTAGAAAAACAATCATATTATGACCCCTTTAAATACTTACTTGTATTATTTTCTAGTTGTGGAATATTAGAAAAAGTTGAATCATGTGAAATTACTCAGAGGACAATGTTATGCATAAGAAACACTAACCTTATGACAAAAATATGCTTTTGAAGTGGAGAGTTAATTTGTGTTTTGGTGACAACTAGCGGTCACAATAATTCACTAAATTAAGACTGTGACGCAAAAAGTGGAATGATGTGGACACATTTGTTACTGAATACTTTGAAATATGAATCTGCCTCGGAGACTTTCTATGTGTAAGTAATATACAAGTATAATTATTGGATAATTGTTTATATTGTTTAGACTGCAATATATAGTCAATTAGGACACTAGCTTGTGTGCTATTGTGTGCTTAGCTGTTCTGTAGCTGCTAGCTCCTAGTAGCCTATAGCCTATCTTGTTTACCTTTTGTAAATGACTTTACACGATACAATGAAAGATCAAACTGGTGTGATTTTTGGGGGACATTTAGATGTTAACTGGCTGTCCAGCTCTAAACAAGTAAAGGTGCTGCAGGACTGCTTGTATTGGAACTTATATCGGAGATTTTAGATGCAAGCCGATATCATGCGATACTGTACTTGACTTCACTGCAAAAAGTCAGTGTTCAAAAAAAAGAAAAAAATTAGGGGTATTTTATTTGAACCAAGCAAAATTATCTGCCAATAGAACAAGAAAATTCGGCTTGTCAAGACTTTACAACACAAGTAAAATTAGCTAACCTCAATGAACCCCAAAATACCTTAAAATAAGTATATTCTCACTAATAACAAGTGCACTTTACTTGGTAGAAAAAAAAAGAGACCCTTTTTGCTCAATATGTTGAAAAATATTCTTAAATTAAGTACCGGTAAATGCTAGTGCCATTATCTTGACATAATGATATGCGCTCGGCATCATGATTTTTTTTTCATGCTCGAAGTACGAAATTATTACTTTAAAAAAGTAGTTTTATACTTGTGAGTGTTGTTGACACAGCTTTGCATCAGTTGATATTCTAGTTTCAAGCATGTTTTA
This sequence comes from Entelurus aequoreus, assembly GCF_033978785.1. Lineage (NCBI taxonomy): Eukaryota > Metazoa > Chordata > Actinopteri > Syngnathiformes > Syngnathidae > Entelurus > Entelurus aequoreus. Next base: position 12,491,580 of record NC_084744.1, read on the forward strand.
CTCAATATAGGTCATCAAATCTCAGCAACAAGCTGTAATATCTTACTGAGATCGTTTAGGACCAAAACCCTTAAAACAAGTAAAACACTCTAACATAAAATCTGCTTAGTGAGAAGAATGATCTTATCAGACAGAAAATAAGCAAATATCACCCTTATTTGAGATATTTAATCTTACTTAGATTTCAGTTTTTGCAGTGTGCTGATCTCATTAGAGTGTGCAGCAGCATTGATTGCAAAGTAGTTTTTAACATCAGCTAAGGAGGCAAAAATCATAGACAAGCTGCGAGTACATCTTGTTCGACCAAGCAAAGCGCTTTGTTCAATTCCATAAAAAGTGGTGCATGTGTGGAGTAAGAATCGGTTCAATTTTGGTGAGGATGAGATAAAAAGATACACATAAAACAGCTTATTTTTTTGATTACCGTACACTTGCATTGGGGCCGAGTGTGGTAGTTACCAACCACGTCCAACAGATGGAGTTCCTACTGCAGCATTGGAGTGGAACATTGTATTTTATGGTATTAACTATATTTATTTTATAATATAGAGCAATGGTTCTCAAACTTGTTTTCACCCGGTACCACCATAGTAACCCACATTTAAATGCAGTAGCGTAGTAGGCCTAGGTACTCATTAAAAACAAGACAGAGGTTTTATTCAACAAGTATATTTAATATTTTTGGCCACTGTAACATAACACCCAGTTTGAACCATAACACTGTTTTCTAAATATTTAAGTGATTCTTTGGTGTACCACTAGTGGTTCATATACATACCACAGTTTGAAAATCACTGGTATAGAGGCCCAAAGAGGGTAGTTAGTTACTGGATTAGTTAATGAATTATACTTGTATAGCGCTTTTCTACCTTCAAGATACCGGAACTCAAAGCGCTTTGACACTATATCCACATTCACACACACATTCACACACTGATTGCGGAGCTGCCATGCAACGCCCTATCTACGACCCATCAGGAGCAAGGGTGAAAAGTCTTGCTCAAAGACACAACGGACTTGACTAAGATGGCAGAAACTGGGGATCGAAACCGGAACCCTCAAGTTGCTGGCATGGCCGCTCTACCACCCGAGCCCCGCCGTCCCCCAGTGCCCGTGCCTTTTTGAATGACTTTTTTTTTCATTTTTAATTATTATTTTTTTGTTGTCATAAAGAAATACAATCATGTGTGCTTACGGACTGTAACCCTGCAGACTGTATTGATTTATATTGATATATAATGTGTATATTGTGATTTTTATGTTGATTTATTTAAATAAAAAAAATTTTTTTTAAATTGTATTTTTATTGATTTATTTTTTTTAAATTTCTTGTGCAGCCGCGGCCCGGTACCAATCGGTCCACGGACTGGTACCGGGCCGCGGCCCCGTGGTTGGGGACCACTGCTCTATAGGACAGGAATTCTACTAATTTTAGGAACAAGCGGCAAAATACACTAGTCAAAGATCCTCTATAAACGACAGGAGTGTTCTGTTGTGTTTATGATTCTGTTTTGATGGACCTACTGCAAAAAAGACACTTAGTCAAAGATTCTCTTCATGACAGGAACGCTGCTATTTTTAGGAACAGGCGGCAAAATACACTAGTCAAAGATCCTCTATAAACGACGGGAGTGTTCTGTTGTGTTTATGATTCTGTTTTGATGGACCTACTGCAAAAAAAACACTAGTCCAAGATCCTCTAATTGACATGAGTGCGATACTGTAAGTAGGAATCTACTGCATTAATCAAAGATCCGCTATATTTGAGAGGAGCGTCCGTCCCTTTTTGAATGACTTACAGCAAAAACACTGGTCAAAGATCCTCTATTTGACAAGTGTTTTTGTGCATTGACTTCAAAAATGCTAATCAAAAATCATCTATAAATAACAGGAGTGTTCCGTTGTTTTGATGGACCTACTGCAAAAAAAACACCAGTCAAAGATCCTCTAATTGACAGGAGTAATAGTAGTAATAAGGGGTTAAACTTTAATATGTGTTTTGTACCAATATTTTCCCCCATATATACACCACTTAAATTATGAAATAATGAGTATGATATGCTGTACAATTAGGATGACTATGATTTTCTATATGTGTATGCATTAGAGATGGGAGTGTTTTTTTTTTTTTTTTGTAGTTCTTCCATTATTTATGTTTTCTGTACTTTTTTTTAATATATACAACATTCACTGTAACTATAGTTTTTTTTTTAAAAGACACAATTTTGTATAATTTTGTGAAACCATTGCAATAGAGTATTACCAACAATTTTTTTGGTCTTAGCCCTATTTTGGTCAAATGTTCTTTATTGTGCGTACATTTTTCAATAGTGTTATTAGATGTGAATTAATATATTAACTATACTTGTGACTTTTTTTTTTTTTTTACAATATATCATTTTCAATATACAGCATGTATAAAACATTTGTTAAAACGTGAGTTTTTTTCCAAGAAAAAAATCAGTATGCATGTATTTGGGGTTTGTTTAAATACTTTTCAAACAAAGATTTATACTACTAATTAGTTGTTATGGCAAATGTTTTCTCTTTTTTCAAAGTATCTAATTATATTTCTTAACTGATTATAAAGTACTGCATAGTTTTTTTTTTAAATTATAGTTTAAGGCACAGCGTGAACTAGAGCACAGGCCAATATTTAGGGCAATATTGTATATTTACAGCACATTATATACAACAACTAAAATATGTTGCACTGTAATACTGTCTTGCTTGTTTAATACTGTCTTGTCTTATTTAAATGACCACAAAAGTTAAGTTGTGATGGCTCCTAAAATCCTATACAAGACACAATGCTATGAGTTGATTGGTCCCTTTTTTACTGTACAGTAAACAAGATTAAAAGTACAGTAATAACAACAAAAAAAAGGAGTACCTGGAGCGCCGTGACACCAGTGGACCAGTTCATTCTCCCTCTCGATGACTGCGCCAAGCTCGGCGGGCCAGTTCCAGTTCTGCTCCTGGTTCATGAGGAAGTCGACACTCTGCCACACCAGGTCCTTGTCGGCCCCGCTCAGCATGTCCTGGTAGCTCAGCAGCATCTGTAGCACCGACGATAGGCCGTGGGCTGCCCCTATAGCGGAAAGTGGGGGGCGGGGCCAGAGAGGACATGCAGCCAAACCAAAGCAATGCATGCAAGAAAGCCCCATGCTGAACACACACAGATACACACACAACCTGAAGCATACAATCATGGTGACAAAATGCTTGCAGTCACTTGACCAGCCCAGTAAGAAAAAAACTGTGGAAATACAGAAGTACAAGGAAAGAGTTCTGCACTACCATCATAACGTTTGTGTAGTAGGCAAAACAATTAGGACTTGACGGTGTGCAACTACAAAAAAAGTGCAATTTGTTCATCAATGGTCATGTTTTCATTGGCTTAGTTTTGTTTGTGTGTATTGTGATGTGCAGAATCATCAAGTGTAGATAATTGTGGGAGTTCCTTGATTAATGCTGGGGACACATGCAGGGAAAACAGAGCTGAGAATTGAACTAAAAGGAGACAAGACATGCAGCACGATTATAAAATCAGCAATGTTTTTTTTGTCCACGTTTCCTGGGTTGAAACGTGTCTCACTTTACTGTTAACCTCATGCAAAAATGGTCAGGACGAATAAACTCAGTGTTAAGAGTTACTGACGGCTCCTTTTTTTATACACATGCCACCGGTGCTAACATTTAGAGTCTAAATGTTAGCATCTGGGCAATTATTTTGACTCGGGGGCCACATTTAGAGAAAAAAAATTGTCTGGGGGCCGGTATATCTATTTTTAGGAACACTAATACAAAACCTCACAATAATGTCTGATTGAATGCTAAAACCGTTATGACAGACCGCCTTAAAAAAACGTAATGGAATTTTACATTTTTATATGAACGATAAAACACTGAATATTGACAAAATATGAATGTCAAACCCCCTTTCGATCGACATATTTTACAATCAAGTGAAACGCAACAAAAATGCAACAAACAGTGAAATATGAACGCGAAGGGTACAAAATAAACCCACCAACAATCTGATACATCTGATATTTGCTGAATTTCCCCCAGGGATCAATAAAGTACTTTCTATTTTATTCTATATATCGCTAAGCTTTAGAACTTTGTTGTGAAAATCTCCTTCCGCGTCTGTGGAAACGCTTCCCGCCCACACTGCTTGGTGCCTCGTCTGAGCTGCTGTGATGTAGATTACCATAGTAACTAATTAGATGACCATAGTAACTAATTAGATTACCATAGTACGGTCATTAGAAAACATGACTGCACATCATAATGGCAGCTACACTTTCTACCTTAAAGATCTAAAAAAATTATTTGGGAATGTCTGGCGGGCCAGATTGAAAAGCTCAACGGGCCGCATGTGGCCCCCGGGCCTTAATTTGCCCAGGTCTGATTTAGACAGTCCAAAAGCTTTACTGGGAACACGCCGTTTGGTGTGTCTGTCTGTCCCTTTAATGCCAATGAGCTGTGTTTGTCCACACCTGTCTACCGTACATTTTTTTCAACTCTGCCCTTGTCTAATTCAATAGAGGCCGTATATCACGTACAACAACGTAGCATGAAGGAGTGGGACAGGAGGACACAAACGTTAGCAACACTAGCATAGCTACAGTATGTGTTAACATTACAGTCACCTTTGAACAGCAACGTCATGCATATGTGAAGTGGTGGTCATACACATAGGGTGGGCTAAGTGTGGGTCAGAGGCATGTCCATGATCAAAGAGGTTTTCCTTCATGAAAACCCCCGGAAATTCAAAAGCACGCTTTAGGAGGCCTTCACTCTTGAGTGGAGCAAGCAAGTGAGGTAGATGATACATTTTTCTCATATTGGTGCTTATAAACAGGATCTACGGACACATATTACTAGTACAACATCATTAAAAAGGTTACTTTTTTAATAATAAGGGATCAGAGGTGGGTAGTAGTAACGTTTAAAACTAGGAAAAATTATGTTTATATGACGTGCTGTCATTTGTGTCAGTAAAAATGTTTTACATTTCAGCCCAAAAGAATTCCACTTACAACTAAAGAAAACATGTTGTGGTAAGTTGTAGAAGTTTTTTTTGTGGCTGCACATATGCTAACATTAGCCCTATGTGCAGCCCTTTGAGACACTTGTGATTTAGGGCTGTATAAGTAAACATTGATTGATAATAACATTAGTCAAACAGAAGAAGTCATAAGAAGGTTCTTAAGCGCAGAAAATATGATTAAAGTGGTGAAGCTGTATTTTCATTTGCACTTTAATTTTACAGTTTATGTAAGAAATATCGATATTATCATGATTTACTATTAATTTAGTTATAATTTACTGTTAAACTATAAGTAGGTTAGATATATTTATTGAATATGATTCAAAATCAAGAGTAAGTTACTAACTCAGTGTTAATATTTGAAAGGGACCTGTATTGATTGGAATTATTCTGAAATATTGACCATTTTATTTATTTTGTGTTTTTTGTGTTTTCATTGTCCATAAAATGGTGTCATATCCCCATGATTTGACAATGACATAACTTTTTTTTTTTTAAATTTATTAGTCGTACAAGAGCATTTGACCAATACACATTAAGAATAAAATGCACATATGTTTATAAACAATGCAAAGATGCTTTTCAATCAAATGTGTTAGTTTATTGAACAAACTTGACAATGGGACAAAACAATGTACATCTTTATGGATTTTTAAAAAACGTACACCTGCCCTCAGAAGGACACGTGCAACCATAAAAACAATCTTTAGATTTTGCAGTAAAAAACTGTCAATTTTACAATAAAATATATGGTGATTATACACAATATTACTGTAAATGGAAAAACGGTGCTATAGATTTTTACGATAAAATTCTGGCAAATGAGCCGCCGGTTTTTTACTGTACAATCTATTGTCATTTTTGCAGTGTACAATTTGATTGAAACTTGCATTGAAATCATTTTTTTTTATTATGATCATTTTTATGTTCACTAACAGAACATTTTAAATGTATGATAGTATTATATTTATTACATTATTAGATAATATCAAAGTTAAAAATATATGCAATTGCATGAAAAATGTGTATTTTTTTATTCTGTCACAATGGAGAGACAGAATGCATTTTGTAAGAAAAGACAAAAGTACTTTATTGACACATATAATTTTAAGGTTTTCTTGGGCCACATTATAAATATTGAGCCTTTAGTTTGACACCTGTGGGTTGGGATAAAAAGCCTTTACGGTCAGAATAAATTCTGTAATTAATCAAAGTGTGTACATGATTAATGCAATATTTGTTTTGTGATTAATCACGAGTTACTCAAGTAAAAGTATAACGTATGTTGCATTGTAACTACTCCTCGTAAGGGACAAGCAGTAGTAAATGGATGGATGGGTAGGTGTAGCACATTACTATCTACTTCTTGCCCTTCGTTCTTTACAGTTAAAGTGGATACATTTTAAAACAGCTGACATCATGACAGATGCATAAACAATAGTACTGCTCTTACCGAGGTACTCCGTCCCATAGAAGGCGTACATGAGGGGGAACGGCTTTCTCTTCCTCTTCGCATATTGCTTTCCGGACTCGATGATGGCCGTGCAAATGGATTTGATTCGATCCCTGCTGAGAATCTGCAGAATAAACAGACAAAAATGCAGGATATGAATGCACCTGTTGATAAACTGTATATTCAAAAGTATTTGACCACCCATCCAAATGATCAGAATCAGGTGTCCTAATCACTTGGCCCGGCCACAGGTGTATAAAATCAAGCACTTAGGCATGTAGACTGTTTCTACAAACATTTGTGAAAGAATGGGCCGCTCTCAGTGATTTCCAGCGTGGAACTGTCATTGGATGCCACCAGTGCAACAAATCCAGTCGTGGAATTTCCTCGCTCCTAAATATTCCAAAGTCAACTGTCGGCTTTGTTATAAGAAAATGGAAGAGTTTGGGAACAACAGCAACTCAGCCACCAAGTGGTAGGCCTATGTAAACTGAGCTCCAAACTGCGTGTGACCTTCCAATTAGCCCACGTACAGTACGCAGAGAGCTTCAAGGAATAGGTTTCCACGGCCGAGCAGCTGCATCTAAGGCACACATCACCAAGTCCAATGCAAAGCGTGGGATGCAGTGGTGTAAAGCACGTCGCCACTGGACTCTAGAGCAGTGGAGACGCATTCTCTTGAGTGATGAATCACGCTTTTCCATCTGGCAATCTGATGGACGAGTCTGGGTTTGGAGGTGGCCAGGAGAACGCTACATTTCAGACTGCATTGTGCCGAGTGTGAAATTTGGTGGAGGAGGAATTATGGTGTGAGGTTGTTTTTCAGGAGTTGGGTTTGGCCCCTTAGTTCCAGTGAAAGGAACTTTGAATGCTCCAGGATACCAAAACATTTTGGACAATTCCATGTTCCCAACCTTGTGGGAACAGTTTGGAGCGGGCCCCTTCCTCTTCCAACATGACTGTGCACCAGTGCACAAAGCAAGGTCCATAAAGACATGGATGACAGAGTCTGGTGTGGATGAACTTGAGTCCTGACCTAAACCCGATAGAACACCTTTGGGAGGAATTAGAACGGAGACTGAGAGCCAGGCCTTCTCGACCGACACCAGTGCACTTTTGGAAGAATGGTGGAAAATTCCTATAAACACACTCCGCAACCTTGTGGACAGCCTTCCCAGAAGAGTTGAAGCTGTAGCTGCAAAAGGTGGACCGACATCATATTAAACCAGGGGTGGGCAATTAATTTTTCCCGGGGGCCGCATGAGCAACCCGAGCACTGCTTGAGGGCCACATCCACAATATTTCAATTAAATTTTGCTCAATATTATTTTTGATATATACCGTAAGATAAATAATCATAATAATAATTAATAATAATAGTAATACTTCAACATAGTGTGTGCAACAGCATTCCATGACTAATATAAATAAATTAACATTAATAATAAATGACAGTAAAATAAGCACACATATGACTGAGGAGTCATAGTGTAACTTTGTGTGGTGTTTGAGTTGTCTGACTTTTTGTGTGGCCATAAACGCACCAGTGGTTTAGTGGTATGCGTGTTGGTGACAGATGACAAGTTGCTTTTGGCCTGGTTTGTACGGCAGAAAATGACTAGTTTTTCCAGATAGAAGTGTTTTATTCATGTTTTTGGTGTGGTTATGTCCGAATATAAACAGTTTTGCTCAATAAAGTGATGGATATAATTCCTGTCCTCGAAGCATCTCGATAGACGTTACAATAATTGAACGGTGTTCAATTGAACGGTGTTGACGAACACCGTTAGGGCCGCTTGTTGTCACTGTCACTCAAAGTTGCATTGCAAAATTACATAGAATAAATATGTTTATTTTGTTTAGAATTCAGATGGGTTTTGATTTGGTGCGCGGCATATATTTGCTGCGCGCAGCGGACGCTTGAGCAGTGCGCAATTGCGCAGGCGCGCACCTTAGAGGGAACGTTGCTTGGCAGTCCATGTCTTGTTGGAAACACGCCATTCCTCATCAACTTTTCTCTTTTTAGCGTCTCGGGTGTAAAGCGTGCATCACTTGTCGCTGCATGTGCACCTCCACTCGCAGGTTACACGCGGACACACGCCCATAAATAATACTTTTCAAAATAAAAGCAGCACAGTTGTATTGCGCGCACGACATAGATGTTTTTTCAACTTTATTTTGTAATTTGCGATTGCAGCTGTTCACATTCGCTCACGCACACGCATACGTCCACACGGAAGTAATACAAATAACGATTTTCAAAACAAAAGCAGCACCGTTGTATTGCACACTCGACATAGATACTTTTTTAAATTTATTTTGTAATTTATAATTGGCCTCACGCGGGCCGGACAGGGACGCACAAAGGGCCGGATGTGGCCCGCGGGCCGCAGAATGCCCAGGTCTGTATTAAACCCTATGTGTTAGGAATGAGATGGCACTTCAAGTTCATATGTGAGTCAAGACAGGTGGCCAAATACTTTTGGCAATATAGTGTATGTTTATATAGTCCAAAAAAAAAAAAATCAATAGGACACATTAGCAGATACTGCCTCTAAAAAAAATCATAACTGATAAATATGAGGTTAAATAACCTAATGAAATAAGTAACCTACATTTGGACTAGTTAAAATGAGTTTATACCTCAATGGCCAGCTTTTGCCTGAGGACCAAGGCGGCACACAAGTAGCCTGCCCGGCCCACAAGCAGCTCATCAGAGCCACACTCCAGGAAACAAATGGGCGCGCACACCTCCCACACACTGCGGAATTTCGTCAGCGGCTTGACGAAGTCAGCCAAGCCGAGGGACTTGTATATCATCGCGGCCACGGCGTAGATGCCCGCACCGCCGAGCATGTTCTTGTCCGGCTCCGCGTCCACGCAGCGCACAGACACGTCGATGATGTGCTTGGCCGTCTTGAGGTACGTGTCCCTCCGCTCCGAGAAGAGGGGAGATTCGCTGACGTGATACAGCATGTACGCCACCCCGGCGGGACCGACGTACAGCCCGCCGTCCTAGTCGCCACGTCATCGGGCACCTTTTTGAGGATCGTGTCCACCGTAGCCACCACGGCATCGACGCCGAGCTGACCCGACAGCAGGGCGCCCTTGTAGTCCGTGAAGCGGTTAGCGAAGCAACGGCTGTTCTCCATGCCCGGTGGAAGAGTGGCGATAATGACGATATGCTACCGAGGACCAGGTGGATGGTGGATCGATCCCATCGTCAATGAGGATATTACTAACAGATAATTGGGTCGATACTATAGCTTGATGATCGATATTTTTACCCATCCTCTTTGAATATTTTAACAATTGCATTGGATTTTGTTGTGTTGTTCATAGTGTTACATTGTTGATATTATTTTTGTTTGAATCCGAATTAACAAATGAAAGGCAAAATCACAAAATCATTACAAGAATTGTAAAAAAATGACAAAAAAGTGGATCAGGGTGAATCAATCCAAAAGTCCATACCATCAACACTAAGGGTGTTAACAACATATTATTCAGGGGTGTCAAACGTACGGCCGGGTTAGGCCCGCGACCACGTTTTATGATGATTTCGCCAAGTATAAAAATTAACCTGAAATTTTTGAATGAACGAAACAGCTGTTCTAAATCTATCCACTGGATGTCGCAATAGCAATGCTTTGTATCTTTGTACATAATGCTACATATGTACAAAAAAACCCGCATGTTAGTACATCAGACGAGGAAAATGAGCAAACTACATAACATCCTGTAATTTGATTTAGATATAATTTTTTTATCTTAATGGATTGAAAATGAACACCAATGAGTTGACTGATAAACATCACATCATTTATTCAAAAAATATAAATAACGACAAATTATTAACCGCAACATGTAAGTGTAAGAAAAAAATAACATGATCTGTACATTTTCAGAATGTGCTTGTTCTATTTTTAAACAAAGAAAACAATCTAAAGTTGTCTTTATTTTTAAGTTATCGTGCCGTGATTTGGGAGTAGATTTTTCTCCATGTGGCGCCCGATCTAAAATGAGTTTGACACCCCTGATATAATTGGATCGATTCTATAGCTTCATGATCAATATTGTTTACCCCGCTTCTTTTAATATTTTTATAAATATTTGCATTTTTTGTTGTTCAATAATATCTTTGTTTGAATCCCGATCAACTAATTAAAGGCAAAATCACAAAATCATTCCAAGAATTTCAATCGACGTCAAAGTGTGGAGGGTGGATCGATACAAATACCAAATATCGACACTTAGGGTAGTATCAATATAGAATTGGATCAATACTCGCTACAACTGCATAACTACAGGGGCGCCATTATTACTCCCTGGTGGTAGAATACTATACCAGTCGTTACACATGCTCCGATCTTCCTGAAATTTTTGATGGTGGGTCGGGGTGTGGGTGGGACATACTACTGAGGCACCATTATTGCCCTCTTGTAGTGGAAAATTATGACAGTCAAAACTTCTGTCCACATGCTCCAATCTTCCTGAAATTTTTGATAGTGGGCCTTTTTCTCTCTGGCACTCATCGAGGGCGGACGCTCCCCTTTCCTCTCCTGCTTGCTTCTTTGTCTTGTCTTAACTTTCTTGTTGCCTCTTTTTGCACTGCTCTCCAAATCTAAACATTGAAACTATTTAACTGGCCTCAACGGAATTGACAAGATCTTGGGTTTAGGGGAACCTGTTTGTCGTGACAGAGCGGTTGTTGCTGGACACACGACGGACTCTTGGGAGAAGAAGGAATGCTGCGTGCCTGGCGACCCTTGCAGTCGAGGATGTGAAGATATCCACCTATTCGGAATTATGACAACAGGACATCTGCTGATTGGAGTAAGCGTTGCTCTGGTTTGTCGACAAATTGGAAGTTGCGGGAAGAACTGTACACTCTTGTGATTTGGATAACATCGGACTGTCTGCCCCGCAAGATGAATTTTGAAGAGCAGTCATAGACAATTTTGAGTGAAAAGCTAATTTAATTTTCACTCGCATACAAAAAATTCTAACTTGGATTGTTTCCCTGGCTTCGAGACTCTCCCGAAGGACAGTGCGGTGAACACACAACAAACTCCCTTCCTGTCTCACATGGACACACCTCTGTTAATGACTTTGGACTGACTAGCGACTGCACGACACCAAGGTCGCGGATCAGAGACACGCGGCAGGCTTACACACACATGCATCCTTAAAAAATATACGCCACACACACATACCCCACCCCCCATCCAACACCCTTGACGCAAATCTCTTAGGGGTGATAGATGGCTGGGCAGCGCCTGAAGAGCTGCAGCCTGCCACCGTGGCCCCCACTCCCTTACACATGCTCCAATCTTCCTGAAATCTCAGATGGTGGGTTGGGGTGTTTGGTGCTACATAACGGCTTTACTACTGCAGCACTATTATATCTCCCTTGTGGTGGAAACATATAAACGTATTGACTTCTTTACACATGCCCTGAACTTCCTGAAATATTTTCTGGTGGGTCAGGGCATCGTGAAGGATGTGACCGCAAGCGTCATGCGTGCCGGCCGAATCTCATGAACCCCAACAGGACTCGGGTGGCGAGGGCCCGTTCAACGCTGATTGCAGCTATATTTAGGGCCCGAGCAGCGGAGCAAGCCCCGCAGGGGAAATACAGAGAACCGCAAGGGCCGACTTGCGTGAACTCCCTGGTGCAACCGGTGCGAGGGCCCGTTCAACGTTGCTCGCAGTCTAAATTTCTATTTATTTTTGAGGTAACAAAATAAAAAATCCAGATTGAAATTTACATTTTTACACTTTAAGAATGTTGCCTGTTTTGTAATGGCAACAGTTGGACCCAGGAACACATTTTGAATTTTAAATTTTTTGTTATGTTTATAACAATTTATAATAATACAAAGGTCCTGGTTTCGGGATCTTTCTGTGTGGAGTTTGCATGTTCTCCCTATGACTGCGTGGGTTCCCTTCGGGTACTCCGGCTTCCTCCCACCTCTAAAGACATGCACCTAGGGATAGGTTGATTGGCAACACTAACTTGGCCCTAGTGTGTGAATGTTTCCTGTCTATCTGTGTTGGCCCTGCGAATAGGTGGCGACTTGTCCAGGGTGTACCCCGCCTTCCGCCCGTGTGTAGCTGGGATAGGCTCCAGCATCCCCCGCGACCCCGTAAGGGACAAGCGGTAGAAAATGAATGGATGGATGTTACGTGTTACTTTATTATTGTATGTAAAATCTGCACTGCAAACACATAATTTCCCCCTCCAATCCAGTTCCCTTTATATTATTTCCTATGGGAAAATTGCTTTGAAATCTGAACAAATTGGAGGTTGACCAGCATCACGTGGTCCACTTTAAAGGTTCTTCAGTGTTTTGTTTTTTATTTTTCTCGAAAATATATTTTTTTCACCACTAGGAGGCGACAAATGCCAACTGGAGCTGTCCATGGTGCCTTAAAGGGCTGCCACAGTTAGCACATTGTGAAGATACATGAGAATTAGCATTTACTGTGTACAGTTGATTTGAGCAGTAGAACATACACCAAGGTACATAAAATAAATTAAAAAGAGGTTTTAAAAGCATCCAGTATACAAGCTTAACCATTATACATGGCCAAGGTATGTCATTGGTAGAGGAGGTAGCCCTGGATAGTATGTGGGAGGATGATGCTGGAAGCTCTGTGGAGGCGACTCCTCCCCAAACTTCTCCGAATAGAGCAGCGACACATCTGAGAGAGCGAGCAAGGACCTGCACAGACGTTGTAGAGAGAAAATACAATTGCTACAGCTTCATGAAAATTTAGTTTTTCATTAAGTAATACATGTGTTCAGATCTCACCTCTGCTTTGAAGTGTAGCTCTCACTCTGCTGTCTGGTGCAGCCACATCTAGCGGGGTCTTGCCTTCAGTGTTCATGCAGCAGCGATCAGCACCAAAGTCCAAGAGATTGTCCACGACTGTGGCTCCGCCCCCTCTGACTGCGGCGTGCAACGGACTGTCTTGTCCACACCCAAGTCGAACGTCTGCTCCTAACGTGACCGCACAATCACATTGGAATTACCGTATCTGACAACCATTATATTTAAAAGAATTTGGAAGTAAGTGGCCAAACAGCTCAATTTTTGTTTCATCTGACCACAGAAAATTCTTCCAGAATAATTTATTTGTCCATGTGATGCCAGATGAAACAAAATTGAGCTGTTTGGCCACAATACCCAGCAATATGTTTGGAGGAGAAAAGGTGAGGCCCTTAATCCCAGGAACACCATTCCCACCGTCAAGCATGGTGGTGGTGGTATTATGCTCTGGGCCTGTTTTGCTGCCAATGGAACTGGTGCTTTAAATGGGACAATGAAAAAGGAGGATTACCTCCAAATTTTTCAGGACAACCTAAAATCATCAGCCCAAAGGTTGGGTCTTGGGCGCAGTTGGGTGTTCCAACAGGACAATAAACCCAAACACACGTCAAAAGTGGTAAAGGAATGGCTAAGTCAGGCTAGAATTAAGGTTTTAGAATGGCTTTTGATCGCGACAGTATATGTATATATATATAAATATGTATACATATATACACACACACACACATATATACATATATATACACACACACGCATATATTCTTCTTATAAAATGTAGTACCGTATTTTCCGGACCATAGGGCGCACCGGATTATAAGGCACACTCCCGATGAATGGTCTATTTTTGATCTTTTTTATATATTAGGCGCATCGGATTATAGGGCGCATTAAAGGAGTCTTTTTTTTTTTTTTTTCTAAATTGAAAACACTTCTTTGTGGTCTACATAACATGTAATAATAGTCTTATGTTCTTCTATGCACTGTGTCGCACTGCACTGTTGAAGCTCAAAAAAGCACATTTTTTCAAAGAAATTAAAAAACAGTTGTAAAAACTAATGCTTTTTTGTTTTGTTTTAAAATCGAAAGCACATTAGTTATTTGCTTCTGGAGCTCACACAACTACAGGACTCGATTGCGGTTAATTGAATAAAGGTGTTCATTGGTGCATTTACACTCAGTCTGGTTTACGAAAACTGCAGCACTGCCACTATTTAGGTGATAAATGATTTTATGAAAATGTTGTGCTGCGTTGTCCTTGAAAGGCTTTTGACACGGTCAACCACTCGGTCTTGTCCCAGAGATTAAAGGATATTGAAATGTCTTCAAAAGCAGTCTAATGGTTTGGTAGTTGATCGTTTGTGTTTAATAGGGCTGCACGATTTTGAGAAAAAACCTAATTGCGATTTTTCTCTCCAAAATTGCAATTAAGATTCGATTTGCAATTTTATATTCTATTCATATATATACCGGTAAATAAAACTGCGAAAATAACGAGTGACGGAAAACATGCTACTTTTAGACTGTCAATCAACATATTCCTGTCTCAAGGTGCCACACATCAAGTAAATTATTGCATCATCTGCTTTATCATAGGCAAGTCCCATAGAAAGCCTGCAATCTGCTTTTAGTGTTGGTCAGAAAAATCTTTATTGATGAAGACTTGTACTCAATTCTGACAAAAATAAATGGATGTGCTTTTCAAAGTCAAGGAAGACACAGAATGTCTGTCCAATAAATGACAAAATGATGGAAAACTTGGTTTCTAAACATCATATTGAGTGTCTTACAAAGAAACTGAAAGCAAGGTCAATAACTAACTAAAGTAAACAGGATGCCAAGAAATCCAGGCCTAACTACATTGCTTCCTAGATGGGTAGCAGACAAAATGTTAGACTCGAGTAATGTGATAGATAGAATATAATGAAAAAATAAGATAAATAGATACCGGAGTGTAGTAGCACATGCACACAGGTTGCGGCGGAGGCCATACAGGCGGAATACAGAGGCGTCCCCATCGTGGGAAGCTCCATGTCAATGTGCGCTCCGTACACCAGCAGCAGGTCCAAACACTCTGAATGATCTGATAAGACAAAAGTATTTGGACTCCAGTTTAAAAAAAGTGAAAGACTTTAAGATTTGGCTTCTTACAATCTCCTTACTAGGGGTGTAATGGTATCGTAGATTACTGCAGTATTTCAATTTCAAAGTCTTCACAATAATACCGTGACGCGTAACGGTATCAAACAAAAACTTGGTGTGTAGTTTTTGTCTGGCACTTTACTGTTGGCCAAGTCTGATAATAAACTACATCACCCAGAATTCTGTGCGCAGCGCGGAGCTGACAAGGTGGGGGTCTGGAACGTAAGCAGGAAGAGAAGAGTGATTCGTAGAGGATGAGAATTGTTTTTTGGACATTCACCGATATCTATCCAGAACTGTTTCAGTTATGTTGCTAACAAAAACACAAAGAAACCTCTTTGATAATATCGTACTGTGAGATTTTGATACCGTTAACATCAGTCCCTACTCCTTACCTTTCTTTGCCGCCTCGTGGACGGGGGACGCGAGTTGGTGCGCGGGGTGGACTGAGGCGCCACGCTGCAGAATGAGCCGGACACAGGCGGCACTACCGCTGCTGCATGAGTTGAAGAGAGGGGTGGCGCCGCCAGATGACACCTGGTGCACCTATGGTAGCAACACGGGCATGATTGTACCAATGGATGACTTTATGAGTCCTGAGGTGTTCTTACATTTGCACCGTGATCCAGCAAGTACTTTGCACAAGCGTAATGACCACCCAGGCAGGCCTCATGGAGAGGGGAGACCGCATCCATAGTGAGTGTGTTGACATGGAGGCCCTGCAGAGAGAGGAAAAAGTAGCACTTTAATTTACTGTACTGTAGCACACTGTTCCTAATAATGTAAACAACATATGTGTATTGCCACTGCAGACAATAATATGTGTACAGTGTTTCAACAATAAATGCAGGGTTATAGATGTATCATACTGGGCATCGTCTGTGTTTTTCCTCATGTATTAAAATTTTGGAATGGGTACCAAATCTGGTACTTCTTTGGCACTGACCAAATCCCGCTGGTCCTACCAAGGACCGATTCACGTAAATCCAACGGTGCCATATTACGGTACCTGAGTCGCGCGTGACCTTATGCCCAATTGTCGACTCAGCCTGGATTCACACTTTGGCACTTGCCGATCACTCCAGCAGCACTGAGAGCGGACTCAGCCATTTCAACCCTAGGTAATGCTGCAATTTTCAATGCCAACAAAGAACACGCTCTAAAGTAAGTAAGGTATGGCTCCACTTTTCCAAAAAATGTGATAGCTTGATGCTAAAATACATTGGCTCTGTTATTGACATGCTACTGATTAGCATTAGCTGTTCTACATGGCGATTTCAACACATTCAAATTTGTTAATGAAAACTACAACTAAGATGCACGTTACAATCAAACAGCTTGTGCGTATAAAGTACAATACTTACAATGCAACACTTTCTAGGGCGAACATTAAAACAAAACACCATTAACTATACACTGCTGTCATCTAACGTCTTAAACTTGCAACAGTAATGGTAACTTAATGTCATACTTGCAAATTATAATAAAACAAGATATAATAAATGGTCAACAATTATAATCTGCTCATTTTTCAAATGTTGTAATAAAAAATAGATCTTATTATCAAAAACAATATTTAAATTATTAACACACAAAAGTACTGAAAATTGGTACCGTTGAGTACCTGTATCGATTCCCCGGTAATT
The DNA here is from genome assembly GCF_033978785.1 of Entelurus aequoreus. Classification (NCBI taxonomy): domain Eukaryota; kingdom Metazoa; phylum Chordata; class Actinopteri; order Syngnathiformes; family Syngnathidae; genus Entelurus; species Entelurus aequoreus. The sequence continues at coordinate 12,508,713 of NC_084744.1, forward strand.
GCTACCGTATCTGTTCAAATGTGAACAGTACCCATCCCCAATTCTAATGTGTAAATGGCAGAAAGTGTAGTGTTTATGCTGGTCTGGTACAGTTTAATTTGCCCATTACATTCAGACAATGCTATGCAAAGACAGTTAACCTGGGCTACAAGGGTTCTCAATTGGAGAAGTCTGCCATGATAGGCCGCTTCATGCAGGGGACTTCGGTCCGACCAGGAGTCTTAAAAACAAAGAACAGAATTAGAAAGTGCTATAGCCCTCCATTGTTGTGTTAAGATGAGCTCATTTAAATACATGTTTTTCTAGATTTGAGGCTCACAGCTGCACTTGAAAAGCCACATTAGAATAGAAATCAAGGCACACAAAAATGAGAGGCAATGATGCAATATCAGTCATTTAAAAAAAGCAAATTCCATAATTCTATTTAATAAAAATAATAATAATTTCAACACTCATGAACCCATACACTCCATTCAATTTGGCTTCTTACGGGTATGTAGAACCATTGTTATTATAGCCTATTGGGGAATTAAAAACATATATTTTTAAAGTTTTATTTTACTGTATTTATAAATAATTATACATTTTTTGTTGCCGTGCTACACGGACCCTGGATGTGTCCTTTTTCGAAAATATATATTTCGGTTAACTTAATAAACTGGAGATAGATTCAATAAGGCCACAATGTATCATACCGGTAATGCTTCAACTTGTGTATTTACTGTAAAACTTTCAACAGCTTATTGTTATAAAAAAATGACATCTATCCATCCATCCATTTTCTACCGCTTGTCCCATTTGGAACTTTGTAAAAATAAAGAGACACATTTTATGCATGGATATTATAAACACACAAACTTTAAACATGAACCAAATAAATCTGCATAGCAGAGGTGGGAATCTTTGGGGCACCTCACTATTTGATCCAATTCTTGGGGTGAAGATTTGATTCAGAATCGATTCTCGATTCAAAGTGCTTTTCGCAAAGTATTATTTGGTATAATAATTATAATAAAAACCTTTTCAAAACAGGTTACAAAACCTCCTTTTGGTTGGGTATGATGGATGTATAGGTGCAGCAAGTAAGCATAGAGATGGCCTTTTAAAAAAAAAAATTCTTTAAAATTAAATCGATTTTTGAAAATTAAGAATCAGTTTAGGATTGGAATAAATAAATAAATGTCACAATTCGGATGGGAATCGATTTTTTGAGTACCCCCACTGCACTGTTAAACTATTCAATTCAATTTAATTTCTTTGGAACATGTTAAAACTTCACAAGCAAACATTTTGCTAGAGTGATCAACCGTCTTGAAGAAGTGGGATGAACCAGAGCTTGTCTGGTCCCACCCCTGTGCCATAAGCAGCAAAGAAAAAAAGAAAGCGGCAACTGAATTAAAGTAGATTTAGTAAGAATAGGTCAATGTGTATGTACAAACTTACCAGCCATCAGAGAGTTGCACACCAGCCCGCCGTAGACGTGCAAAGGTCTCTGCCAATGCTGCAAGCATGGAGAAACTTCCGTCCGAATAGCCACCATGTTGACTTGTAACCCAACAGTAAACCTTCACACAACAGTATGGGTGGAACACACTAACCTGGAAGTCAGACCGTCTTCTCCCCTCTTATGTGGGCACTTAGCACATCCCACATACGCCTCACGCCCTCGTCCAGAGTTACGCTCAATGCAGGGTATGTATAACAATGGTGTGTAAAAGTGGGCCATGCAGCCTTGAAAAGAGCTGCTAACAAGGACAAAAACAAGTCTGAACAAACTCTCTTGAATACCACAAGACTAGTTTATTTCACAACATATTTTTTGTGTGTTTTAGTTGCAGACAAGCTAATCATGATATGCCGGCATCGCTAGCCTTGAATAGGCGGACAATTTTCATAGCTTGTTTTGTCTGCCACTGTTATCTTCCTCTTAGAAGTTTGTTAAAGCAGACAAAGAGACAGAGGTTTGACAAATAACCGGATCAACTGAACTGAACTGAACTACCAGTCCTGAGAAAAAAAAAGGACTTATCATAAAAATTATATTACGAGGCACAGTAACTGGAGTTACTGGAGAAACACAAAACAATTGTATAATACTGAAACAACTAGTAAAGTAAAAAAATGAGCCATCATTCCCAAACGAATACCCAATAAATCTAGGAATGCAGTTAATTGATTTAAGTCAGTGCACAAAGTAGATTTTGAAAAGCTGCGCAATGCATGACAAAAAACAGAAAAAAATAGTGACGAAATCTCAATAGTTTACAGTTTTCCCAGAACAGCACCCTGAAAAGCACAGACCTCTTCCAAGGTCTCTGTATGTCACAGCTTGTGCACAATTCTTACAAATGTCCATGATTTATAAGTTTTCATTCAAATCCGTCTGAGTCAAAGCCTGCTGAAGATGGAGAATAAATACAAATATATTTTTCAATGGTTACAGTGGTTATATAAAGTGAATCCAACAATATTTTTTTGCCGTAAAAAAGACAATATTATAAATAACTGTATAAGTATTTGCAATAAAACCCAACAACCTATAATCACCTATGCAATTCGACAAATCCGATCGGGCAGCAGTGTGCACAGTACGGCCTGGGGGCCATTTTGTGGTCTGCAACTTGTGTTTTTGTTATGCATAGTCAAAGCTTACAATTACTATCATAACAATTACAAACTGTACAACTTTTTCAATTTTTCGATACAATACAGACAATGACCTGATACGATATTAGCACGAATCATACATACTTTTATTATTTTGTAGTGTGGAATGTTAAAAAAAGTTTGATCAAGTGAAAATAGTCACACAGAGAACAACTACTGTATCGGACTGAAATTAACTTAAGCTGTCTTTAAGTTGAAGTGGAGAGTGAATTGTTTTTGGGACACCTAGTTGCATTATTAAGTTAAGCTCATGATGCAGTAAATTCAATGATGCGGACACATTTGTGACTAGTCACTTTCAAGTTTCTACTATCAGACTTTGTTTGTATACATACGTGATATGCAATTATAATTATTTGATAATTGTGGTGCAATATTGTTCACATAACGATACTTACAGTTGGTAAAGTTGTATTTTTGTCTCATTCCTGTGAGAATCCTGCATGTGACTGAGGCATTAAGGAGTGGGACTACCAAGGACTAGCTGCAGTGTGCTGAAACAACCACCAGGTACCACCTGTGAGCAGATGATACTGTATTATCTCTTTCTCTTTTGGACTTATCAGGTCGGTAGTGCATTCTTCACGCATTTTCCACACAAGCTTCAAGTGAGGGATGAGGAAAAGACTACCCCAGACCCACTGTACATACAGTATGTCTAGCGTCTGTGCTACTGTGTGCTTAGCTGCTGTGTAGCTGCTAGCTCCTAGTAGCTTACAGCCCACCATGTTTACCTTTTGTAAATTACTTCACTAAAATACAAGAAAAGTTCAAACTCCTGTGCTTATTGGAAGACATTTAGATGTTGACTGACGAAAATGGATGGATGGATGAATGACTGTCGTGCTTTGAACAAGTAAACACGCTGCAGGACTACTTGTATCAAAACGCATACTGTAAATAGGAAAATTTAGATGCCAACCTGTATATTACAATACTTATTTTATTGGCAGATATCGGAGCAATATTCTATATCAAAATCAGATTGTGACACCCCTACCTATAACACAAACCTGAGATGTAGGCTGTTTTTTTTTCTTAATAATACTTAACTGGTCAGCTCGTACAGTGCATTGGTTGGAGGAAAACATTTGAACAGCAATGGCTTAGGGTAAAATATACTGGCCCTTTTTTTTTTAAAGGGGGGTGGGGGGTTGTATAATGGGGGTAACTCCTACAGATGCTCTTGGTGTTTTAAGTGAGGGAATAAATATGGCATTTGTAAAAGGGTGTGTCCATGTTCTTTATCCACTGTCTGACAAATCTACCCTTTAGTTTAAGCTAAGTTATACAGGTCCATTGTGGGCAGTCTAGCTTACAAATAAATAAAACATAATGCATTAGATTTATATAGCACTTTTCTAGACACTCAAAGCGCTTCACATAGAACTAAGAACCTATCATTCATTCACTCCACATTCACAAATTGATGGTGGTAAGTTACATTTGTAGTGGTGATCTGGTGATCTGGATGAGTTGAGGAGGATATAGCAGCAGCTTAAAATTTAGTTGCGAGAAGGAAAATATGCCTACAGAAGGAAGCTAGAGGCCAAACTCCAGCAGAATAACATTCGGGATGTGTGAGCATGAAAACCATCACAGGCTTCAATAACAACACCAAACTGCTGGATGGGGGTGTAGATAGAGCCAACGAGCTGAATCGGTTTTTCAATAAATTTAGCAATACACCCCTTATTGGCCCTCCTCCCCACTACTCCTGTCCTCACACCTCCCCTGACCATAAATCCACAAACTCTTTCACTGTTGCCTGCCACTGCCGTTTCTCATCCCCCACTGAGAAAGCCAGCCCAGTGTGTCTGACACCTGGCCATGTGAGACGACAGCTGGAGAGAGTCAACCCAGTCAAGTCAGCAGGCTCTGACCGAGTCAACCCCTGGGTCCTGAAGACTTGTGCTGCTCAGCTGACTGAGATCCTGCACTTCATCTTCAACCTGAGTCTGAAGTTAGAAAGGATATCAGCGCTATGGAAAACATCCTGCATTGTGCCGGTTCCCAAGAAGCCCATCCCATCGGGCTTGAATGACTTCAGACCGGTTGCCCTGACGTCTCATGTCATGAAGGTCCTCGAGAGACTTGTGCTGGCTCAGTTGAGACTCCTGGCAGCTCCTTCCCTGGACCCTCTAGCTGGTCATCGGTTTCAAGAAGAAAAACGACCCCCGTGGAGCCTATCAACATCCAGGGCCGGGAGGTGGCAGTAATGAGGCAGTACAAGTACCTGGGAGTCCACTTGAACAACAGACTGGACTGGAAGGACAACAGCAAAGTTGCATACAAGAAGGGCATAAGCAGATTATTTTTCCTGAGGAAGCTTAGGTCCTTTAATGTGTGCAGCAAGCTGTTGGAGATCTTTTATCAGTCCGTTGTGGCCAATGCCCTGTACTTTGCAGTGGTTTGTTGGGGGAGCAGCACCAGCAAAAGGGATTTAAGCCGGATTGACAAACTGTTCCGAAAAGCCGGCCAAACTATTGGCATGCAGCTGGAGGCGTTTGTGTCAGTGAGGGACAGGAGGACACTGGACAAACTGCTCGCCATCATCGACAATCCTGCCCACCCACTCTACCAGACAACTGAGGGACAGCGGAGCTCATACTCCAACAGGCTCCTTCAGCTTCATTCCCAGTGTTCCATTCAAGAACTCCTCCATCCAGCTGTGTGTGTTAAGTATATAAACATACATATATGTATATATAAACATGTGTGTGTATGTATATATATATATGTGTGTGTGTGTGTGTATATATATATATATATATATATATATATTGTATACCGGTATATGTTATATTTTATATTGCTACTATGGTACATTTTTAGTCTACTTTATACCTGCATTATCCATTCCATTCTTATCCTTTGTAACTGAGCTACTGTGTGTACCAACTTCCCTTGTGGATTAATAAAGTTTGTCTAATTAGCCACAACTGCCCTGGGGTCGACTGACAGACGCGTGGCTGACAATTTGCCCCTACGGCCTCTACAACATTCATTCACATTCATACACTGGAGTGAGCAGCACTGGGAGAAAGGCAGGTTAAGTGTCTCGCCCAAGGACACAGCGGCCGTGACTAGGATGGCAGCAGATGGAATCGAACCAGGAACCCTCAAGTTGCTGGGTGACTGCTCTACCATCTGAGCCACGCCACCTTTCCCATAACCACAATACACAAAAAATATTGAACACACGGCCCTTTCTGGCCGGTTCCTTTCAAAGGTTTTTGCAATAAAAAGTCACTAGTGTTTGTCAGTGTGCATCATGCAAGATGCTGCTTCCGCTTACTTGAGGTCGCTTTTACATCGAGATTCGCTCTTACTCTTCTTGCTTGGTTCTTGCTTCCACAGTCCCAGAGGACCGGTGGCGTCCACAGATAAATCCATGACCCGATCGGGCACCAGCCATTGGAGGAGCAACAGGAACAAGAAGTCTAGAACCGCCACAAAGGCAAAGAGGGAGCCAGCCACAGGTCCGCAGTGGGATCTCAGCCTATGAAGGCGTCTGTCCAGGGGAAGCACCTCCTCTTCGCACACTCTATCATAAACCTGACGGAGAAGATTACTTATTTTTACTTCATTTTCCTAAAGTTGTTTACCTTTAACCAAACTTTTTGGTGGGGAAAACACGTCTCTAAAGAACAATAGACATTTCTGATGTTATGTCAGCAAATCCTGTGAGAAGTTCCGAATGAAAACATTGCTTTTTCATCAGCTTTTAGGCCAGACATATTCTTGTTTCAACAAACAGTTAAGAACATAAGAAGTGAAACATAGACACAGGAAGTTTAATAAAGTGGACTCACTTGTTATCAAAGGTAAAGTTGCGCTGTATTTATGTTTTATAGTGGTTTGTTTCTTTTTACACTTGCATAACAATTAAGAATGGTAAAAAAAATTAAATGCATAAGGCGCCTCTACAATTTGACTTACATTCATAGAGATTCATTAGGGATGGAGATATGGCCAAAATTCTATATTGCGATATAGACTATTATATACATCACAGTATATCATTTGGTATGTAATAACAATAATAATAGGTTACAAAGGCTCCTAATTTGGCTGCTGATATATTTTCGATAAAATATATTGGTTAATTTACAATTGTAATATTTTCTCTCAACTATAATTAATCTATTTGCTAATTTACTGTTAATATCTGCCAACTTTGTTTTATAACATGGTTCTATCTACACTTCTGTAAAATGTAATAAAAGCACTTATTCTTCTGTTTTTTGATACTTCACATTTTGGGATATTCTACAAATTTGGGTATCGAACCAAAACCTAGTAGTTATGGGGGAATAGACAAAACACAGGCGATGTAACAATATCAATTATATATTGAAATGATGTACTACTGTTGGCTCTGATTTAATTCATGTGGCTGTTACCCTTAACTCCTGTGTCCAGGGACTTACTTCCTGAGTTTGTAAAAAATAAAAAAGTCAAAATATTTTTTCATAATAAAATAAAAAATCGATCTTACGACGTTTGTCTATGTCTAATATTTGCCTCGATCCGCCCATCTTTGTTTACATTCAAGAGCTTTAGCTTGCGGTTATAATATCCTTCTATTGTGTGTAGTGTAGCATTTTTTGCCAGTGATAATGTTACTTGTAAGAAACGTTTATTTGCTGACATGGAGGCGAGGATTGCTGACTCAAAAGTTGCTTTGTATTGTGGAGGGACATTAGCCACTCGCGATAATTCTACAGTGCGTTGGGCACACGTTTATTTGCTTGTTGCTGTCAAATTACCGGTACACAGCTCGAACGTGTCATCATTATCATGATATAACGATAGTATTAAAAGCTCTATTGTCTGCCAAATGTATATGATGTATCGTCTATATCGCACAACTCTACTGCATATTATACATTTGTTCTTTGATGAGACTGTTTTTATGCCTTACTAAGAGGCTTAACTTCCTTTTACACGTGTGACAATCAAGAATGGTAAGCAATGAGTTGCATAAGGCGCATCTACAATGTGACTCACCTTCATAGTATATATATTTAGAATACATTTCAGACAGTTGCTTTAATGTCTTACTTATGTCTTACCCTGGAAAACATTATTTCTAGTTATATTACTTTGAACAGAGAAAATGGTTTCAAAATCCCTGTCGTGCAAGATTTGACTTAATTTGGGACAATCAACACTAGAGGGTGATGCGTCTCAACAAGTTGTGGTGCTGCCGAACCCACCTTTTCAGTCCTCTCTGCCACGTTTTTCCAGGTGTAGAGGTTCTGCACCCGTGCGTGGATGGAGGCGGCACAGGCAACTGACCCGGAACGCTGCCGTGCAATGACCTTCTCCAAACCGGCACACAGCGAGCGCACAGTTGGCTCACATAGTGTGATCAAGTCCTCGGGTAGCACCTCTGGGATGCCTCCTACACGAGTGCTGACCACCTTACGGGCAAAAAACAAACATGCAGTAAATAAAATAGAAAGATTTGGATAGTTTTGCTATTTTCATGTGGAAGTAATGTGGTTGGTAAAATGGCTTAATGCAGCAAACCTGCAGTCCACAACTAGCTCCCTCCACAATGGCCATGCAGAAAGCTTCAGTTAGCGATGTGTTGAGAAAGATGTGGCCCTGGACCATAACTTCTCTGACGTCTTTGTGCTCCAGAGCCCCCAACAGGCGCACCCTGCCATTAAAACAGTTCAGTCAAAGTTATTTAAACGTGATAAACCTCTCATACAGGAGCACTGGCCTGAGATTATTACACTATTATATGAACAAAAGTATTGAAACACATGTCTATGTAGAATAGATTCTCAGTCATCCATTGTCATGGTAATCTGCAAAGATTGAACCGAGGCAGCTGGACTCTTCCTGTTTGTTCAAGACGTTTTACTTTTAATCAAAAAGGCTTCTTTGTTTGTTTTTTTTAGCTGTGGAGCAGGGTAAATATTGTTGCCTAAAAATGTTCGTCTTTGTTATCGTCAACAACCTATTTTCCTCTAACTAAACTAGGACGATAACTTATCAAAACAAATGCACTTTGACTAAAACAATGAGGAAATTAACAGAACATGTCAACAAATAAAAAATGTTAACATAGATGAAATCCAATATTATTTAATTTCCTCTTTAGGCAGGTGGGATAAGTTAGTAATATATCCAATCACAGTTGTATTTGGGAGAGGGGTGGGGGTAAATCACAGAGGGGATCCAAACAAAAATACAGTCTTTGTAAGGCATGGCGTTTTGGTGTTTAACTGGGAAAACTAGACTGTATAGTTACATAAGGCAATACAATATGTCTTCTACACTGGCTGGAAGAAACAGGTAAGAGGAGATATGGAGGCACTTTACCTTTGCCATAGTAGACAACAAGAAATTTTGTAAACCCTTATGTTTTCTCCAGAAAAAATACAACCAACTTGAAGCGCCATCTGCAGGTTAATCATCCAGACATCCACGCAACGAAGCTAATATTCGAAATGACTCATGCTGTATTGAATTACTGTTACTATTAAAGACGGTAGAGCAGGAGCAAAACCGCTTACTTACTCTACCACTACTTAAATAGAAAGCCACGGACGAGCGTGCCCGCCAATTTAATAAGCAATTTACCCGTACAACCTTACTTAACCTTAATAAAAGTGGTTTCAAGACAACTTCTAATAAGCATTGTTTAAATTTTAGTCATCAAAATTTACTGAAATTTTAGTTGATTAAATTGTTGAGGATTTTAGTCGACAAAAAATAAATACATTTAGATGACTGAAATATGACAAACTAAAACATATTTTTGTCAAAAGACAATGACTAAAACTAAATTAAAAATGGCTGTCAAACTCAACATTAGTGTGGAGTTGACATAATACATGTCTCTGGTGGGTGTGTTTCCTGGGGGTGGTATCAATTGCTAGGAATTGACTGACGTCATGTCCGGCTCATCTTTCGCCCATTAAATATGTGTGGTGGTCAAGCTAGCTCTGTTCTCAATGGGTGCTAGGCGCCATTCAGCCTTTCTCAAAGAAAAAAATGCACTATGCTTGTGTTGTTTTCGGCTGTACGAATCGTTCAAATTGCGAAACATTTCTTCACAGTTCCTCGAGAGGTAATCAAAAAGGGCCGAAAAGTGCAAGATTTTACGAAACGACGAGAAACGCATGCAACTCATACTCCAGTCCAAGGGAACAGAGTCAAATAATGTATGAGTTTGCAGTGATCACTTCGTTAAAAGTTTGTTTGATATACTTGTTACATTTATTATTTCTCATTTAAGTATTATCTTGACATTTGTATTTCTTAAACACATGTTTGCTACGAGTGTTTCGAAAAGCACCAACAACTCGGCGAGTCTAAAAGAAAGCAAATGTGAGCAAAACCTAAAAGAGTTAAGTTTTTACCACAGGCAGCAATCATACATGAAGCTTTCAGCACAAACACAATGTTGACATCTACAGTTATATTTTGATAAAGATGGGGAAAACATGTGCTCGTAAACGGCGCGTGCAACAGCAACAAACTTCAGTAGACGCGAAGTTAAATCCTGAAATGCAACTTTACCCGAGCAAAACTGATGCATATTTACCCATGAAAGCCTTGACACCAGTTTTCTTGACCCAGCCACACAAATAAGTTGTAGACCTTCAAGCTTTTTCAAGTTTTCATCTGTTTTGTTGTGTAGAATGGCGTCTGGAGCACAATAGTTTGATATGTCTGGGAAAGCGACCGACGTATGATCCTTGATATCACTTGACAAATCTTTTTTTTTTTTGATGAAAGACACGGATGGATCATTTTGCATAGTTTGTATTTTTGCGCGTATCTGCTTTTTGCAGGAAGATTTAAGCCTCTTTTGTACTATGACAGACTAGTTCACGTGCTGCTTGCTGTACAACAGCTATATTGGCTGGGTTGACCACCACTGGTTTTCCCTTCTGGGAAGAAGTCACGTGTTGGAATACAAGCAATTAATTGTTGTCGTTGTGACCCAGGGTGGATTGTAAACAATCGTCCTGCATACCAAAAGATCGTTAGCCTGTCTGGTGGCAAAACAACTTATACGTTTGGGAGGCGCGATATAGAATAAAATCTATATTGCAATAAATAGTGCTACATCCTGCAATAAAGATATACTGTATATCACAATATATCATATGGGATGTAAATGATAACAGAACCATTTCAAATCGAGTTTCATAAGCTCCTAATTTGGCTGCTGATGTATGAGGTAACAAGTCATTTTTCTTTGTATTATTTTGATCTACTTGCTTATTTACTGTTAATCTATGGTTATTTTCTATTGTAACATGTTCCTACATTTTCTGTTGTAACCTGTTTGTATCTACACTTGTGTTCAAATGTAATCAAGACTTATTCTTGTGTTGTTTGATACTTAACATTAGTTTTGGGCGATATTACAAAATTGGTTATCGATCCAATACCAAGTAGTTACAAGGGCAGTATTGTTCATAACAGTGCTAATACTTAAAATGTTCAAGATCACTGACTGATAACAATTTCGATCACAATTATAAGCAGACAAAAACAGGATGGTAATGTAGCAACACAAATTAAATATTAAAGTTGTTTCCTATTATTGGCTCTGATTTAACTGCTTTAGTTTTTGCCTAAAGCCCTCTTGTGTCTAGGGATTTATTTCCTGAGATTGTAAACGATAACAAAAACGACAAATGATTTTTGGATCATAAAAAATATAAACCTAACCATACTATACTTGGTATCGGAACTGTCAATATTTGTATAAATCTGCCAACCTTTGTTTACATTCAAGAGCTCTAGATTGTGGTTAGTAGTTAGCATATTCTCCTACAACAGGCCAATTCAACTTGCGGCCCGTGGTCCACATCCTGCCCGTCAAAGCTTTTCATTTAGCCCTTTGAACATCATCCAAATAGGCTTGATGAAACTATTTAAACTAAGGTTGATCATGGATGCAGTATTCCCGCCATCCCGAAGCAGCAGTGGGGTGAGTAGAAGAAGAGCACTCATTCAACCATAGAAAAAAAATCTAAATAAATTACAAAAATCCTGACTTTTAAAAAAGGCTGGATAACGAATGATGATGATTGTGAATGAATGTTCTACCCCGAGCAAGTGCTCGAATCATTGTTTCCTGACGGCCCTTTTAAGCGACAGACACATTGATCCAGACAAGCAGCAACAATGACAGAAATCCCAGCGTGTAAGCGTCATCCCGAAACTCGGTCAAACATTTGTAAGTAGATATTGTGCATAAATATTCAGTTTGTTTTGCATTGAAATTTCTGACTTTGCAATGTCTTTTGTTTTCGTGGTAGTGTTGGTATTTGTCGGAGAGTAATGATCAAACCTCGTTTAATACTGTAGCGCTAAAATTGACCAGTAGAGGGCGACAACGCTAATAGTGATAAGATGTGTAAACATCCATCCATCCATTTCCTACCGCTTGTCCCTTCCAGGGTTGCGGGGGTGCATGTGTGAATTTTGAAATTTTTCATATTGTGTGAATACAGTAACACTAAACTCATTTTATTTATGTAAAATACACAATGGATTTTATACTTTGGTTATGTTTATTTTAAGTTTATATTTTCAGTCTTACAAACCTAAATGAAGGAAGAAGTATAAAGAAATAAGGAAAATCAATCCTCAACAAAAACTAGAGCTTCCTTTTCTTCATGCTTTTAACTAGCGGCACACGCTGGAAACGAGTAGCGAGGGCAGAATAATGAATTTATTGGATGTGCAGTGTGAAAGCTGATGTGTTTACTTTGCAATTAAGTAAACACAGTCTCAGAGAAATATAATCTGCGGAGGCACTTTTTGGCGAAACGTCCACATTTCGATAACCGGACCCTGAGCCCTTCGGCTCTTGAAACTGCGTAGTATGTAGTTGAATAGCCCTGTCCTAGGATGTGTAGTGTAGCATGTTTAGCTCATCCTTGTTCTACAGGAATTATATTTGTAAGAAAAATAGTTTATTTTCCGCCCTGGAGGTAAAAATTGCTGACATAGAAGTGGGTTTGTATTGTGGAGGGACATTATCCACTAGCCAAAACGCTACATTGCAGTGAGGACGCGTTCGTTAACTTGTCGCTGTCTAATTTGTGGGACACAGCTAGAATGTGTCATCAACGTGCATTATCACGACATAACTATATTATTAAGAGGTCTAACGTGGGCTGAATTTATATAATTTGTATCGTGCAACCCTAGTTGTAAGCGGCTATTCCTCCCATGGGGCGAGACAATCTTTGGGATAGAGATGGCAGGACATTGTTATAAGCTAACAGGTGATGCCGCGAGCCTTTTCCTGTATAGTAAGGGCCTCTTTAGTTTATTATAGATGGTCTCTGGTTTTGTACATCTTTGTCCTCAAAGAAATGTAAGGGTCAGAAGAAACTGCCCTCCTATGTTGTACCATGTGTTTAAAAACGAATACAACATTGGGTGAAAGTAGAAATGTCTTCAACAACCATGAAAAGTTAATTTGCTGTTTTATTGCCACAAATGGCCATTACGCCAACGGTGGAATTGAGCATAGGGTCAAACCCAATTTATTGTACTTTATGGGAAGACTTTCTTAAGATTTTGATGTATCTTTAGAACTTTTTTGTCCATTCCTCCAAAATAACATTTCAGGTCAAGGGTCACTCCAGTTTCTAGTTTGCACAAACCCGGAAATAAATAGTCTAGTCCAACCTTAACAAGGTAAATATTTTTTAAATGTGTGTACATTTTACTATACAGCGATTACCCTGTCACTATAGTTTCTAGTTTGCACAAACACAGAAATAAATAGTGTAGTCCAACGTTAACAGGGTAAATATTTTTTAAATGTGTGTACATTTTACTATACAGCAATTACCACTTTTATGGCAGTTAATATGTTACATATCTGACTTAAAACATTGCTTGTAGTTATAAAGAGGTTTAATGATGGTAACAGTTTGATACAAGAGCTTATTATTTCTAGTTAAAGCATTGCCTATGGGAAAAATTGCTCTGTCAATTTTACCGGTCATGAAGCTGGTATTTCTCTCTCACTTCCTCCAGCACGATTCTCTTTGGTCCTTCCCCACCAATGAGGAAATTGAGATCTGGATGTTTGAGACAGAGCTCTGGGATGATACCACCAAGAAGATCAATGCCTGTAAAGATGAAATTAAATATATTAACTGCTGCAGCTGTCTGTTGGTCTTACATTTTCTCTTTGAGTATAAATCATGGTTCTATGGTTCAGACGGCGAACACAGACTCTATGTTCTGTTTGAGGTTTCTTCCAAAAAAACAAACAAAAACAAAAAAAGAGTTTCTCCATGCCTCTGTCAGCGAAGTGATTTTTCGTGTTGGGTTTGTGAAGCCTGATCAATGTAGAAAGTGCCTTGAGGTGTATGAATTGTGAACTGTAATAATGTACATTGACTTAAAGGGGACCTACTATGCAAAACCAACTTTTCTTTTATATTGGTACCTATTTTTGTGTATTTGGGATCTACATAAATCCAGAACATTTTAAATCAAACCATGGAGGCATGGCGCAGATATTTATAAAACAACAGGGCTGTACGCTTAGCTTTTTAACTAGTAGCACCGGTGCTGCTAATTGGAAAAAATAAAATTTGTAGCACAGAAAATTTTTAGAAGGACGGAAAACAATTAAACATTGATCTGTGAAATACAAAGTTGGACTTATTCGTGCATTGTTAAGTAACGTAGTTAATTTGTCATAACGAACGCTGTGCTGCTGTGATTGTGACACGAATGAGAAAAAGGATACTTTTGTTTTCAGTTATTATTAGTCTCATCTACAACTTCGTGAACCACTTATTTAGGGACTTTATGAAAACTCTTTCATATCTCTCTATTTCAACGACTGGAATACCTAAGAACAGAACAGCAATACGGCATTTTCTGCTCAAACTCTGCACTTACTCTCACTTGTTTTTAATGCTACACTCAAGCTGCTTGACCATCGTGTGAATTAAGCCGCGAAGAAGAAAAACATACATGACGTCATATGCAACCCACCTATTATGGGGACAGCGTGGCTTAGTTGGTAGAGCGGCCTGATGGGTCGGGTTAGTTCCCGCCATCAGTGTGTGAATGTGAATGGGTGAATGTGGAAAGTGTCAAAGCGCTTTGAGTACCTTGAAGGTAGAAAAGCGCTCTACAAGTATAACCCATTATGACAAAAAAACTCTTTCAACGTTAGTGTACAGTGCATGAAAATATGTGTGCATGGTTATGGGCATATGAAAAAACAAACTGGATTTATTCTATATTTTGTATAACTACACTGTGTGCACAATAATTGGCATCTTGGCCACTGTCTCGTTTAAATACAGCAACCAGTGTTATAAAACTAACGGTGTATATGTCTTACATAGCTGTCTTTCTTTGTGCGTTAGCTTAAAAAATGACAAATCGGACCTTTTGGGTTGTCAAAATGTGCAATTAAAAGCTGAAAAGAACACAGCTGAACATCGATTATTGGCAAGTAAGCTCGGCTCAGCTGATCGCGGGATTGTGGTCTACTACAAAAGCAATTTGTTTTTAAAGAGGGACAGCAGTTTGTAAAAATGTTGCCTCTTGTTCAGAATCATTACGAAAAACATGACGACAGAGGTCCCCTATTCAGCCAATAAAACCCAATAAAAAAACATCCAAAAAGCGGCAACAATACTCCATTTACATTTTGTGACTTGAATATTGACCAAGTATTAGTGATATTGTTATTACAAGGGGTAACGCAGACAAACTATTTATAGCAGCGCCATTATCACAAGCTTGTGTGCCAACGATCGACTGATCAGCTGCTTTCTCGTTTCCATGCTGGTCAAACTTTATTGTTGATCATAAATCATGCCTCTCCCCCAGATAGTTGGAGGAGGAGGACGTATTCCGACAAGTTGGTAAACTTTGACAGCTAATTTAGACCCAGAAATGGCGAGAAAGACACTGAAAAAAGCTTGGTTACACCCCATTTTCTTTGCGAGTATTAGGACATATTTTTTATCTAAATTAGAATGTATAAACATCCTAGATCTCAGCATTCTAATGACAGCAGTAAGTGATGTTTTTTTATGTTTGTTGGCTCTCATAAAGTCTGCAGTGAGCAGTAATAAGCGATGTAGTAAAAAAAACAAAAAAAGTGATGCCTTTTTTTAATTAATGCGTTGCGTATGCTAAAATGAGCAAAATACGTAAATATTAAATGTTATTATAAATACCCTTTCTGCTTTTCCACCAGCACCTCTCCCCACATGTAACTGTGATAGGATATTTTGTCCCACCCACTAAAAGACGAAAATAAATATGATTGGATTTCGTCACTCCCAACATTTTCATATCGTTTTAATTTGTTGACTAAATTGTCAATAAATTTAATCATTATTTTAGTCAACGTACTTTTTCATTTGTTATGGTCTAAATTTTGTCAAGGGAAAATGGGTTGTGGACGATAACAAAGACAAAAACATTTTTCATCAACAAAAGTAACACCGATTTTACTGACCAGTTCCTCCAACTGAGACCTTATTTCCTGCGTGTTTGACGACTTTAAAAGTGTGAGCTATGAGTGGCGCCCCCCTCTGTGCATAGAGGAGGAAGGACACACAGCGCTGCAGTGATCAGTGACACTTCCGCATCAATCACTTGTCCATTTGGTTATAGTTATGGTTTAAGTTTATTTTCGGAGCAAAATGCCAATTAAGTTTTCAGTACATGACTTGTCAATAGTGCGCAAATAATAGGCTATATATATCAATTCATACTGTAACGACCAGCTGGTGTTAAAGTTTTATGTTTGTGTTTTCCCATGTTAGCAAACACACCGTCCGTGCCCGAAAGGTGATTGGCGGAGAATGAGGAAGTGTTCTTGTGTGTCTGGGGAAGCACAGAGACCAAAGTGTTTGCATTGGAGGTAAAACCTGTTGGAATTGTCTTGTTTATCGTAAGATTGGTAATAAAAGTTAAAAACAGCATCGGACACTGTGTGATTTCTTCTGGGGACTACAATACATTACATTACTTTAATTTGTTTTCAAGTAAAACAACCTTTATTTTCAAGGTGTAGTGGTATTGAAAATGCTGTGGCGACGCACCACATTCAATTACATTAAGGGGAAAACCTAGGCGATGTCAGCGGATATCTCCATATATGGTAAAGTTTTACCCAAAGCGCTTTGCGTGAGTCCGCCATTGTAGTCTGTAGTCAGTGGAATTGTTATTTTTCTCTATCTTCATGTTGTGGGCAGACTGGCTCATACATGCTCATACATGCTCATGCATGCTCCGCTGCCGCCATACAAAGTAGCGTATAGTTTTATATTATATCTGTCAGTAGACTCGATATTGAAGCGCTAAAAACTACAAAATGGCTGACAGGGAGAAGACGCAGTTGAAGTGACCGCCCACAAAACGGCGCATCCTCAAGAGATGGTTATAAAATGGTTTGTAAAACATAATTTATGCAACATTTTGACCAAAGAACCACCATTACATGTTATGTAGACCCCAAAGATGTGTTTTAAATGTAGAAAAAAAATCATATGACCCCCTTAAAATTACCAAAAGCAATAAAGTTTACCCAATATCACAGCATTTCGTCATACCTTTGCGATAGACTAGACGGCTGATCACGACGATGGTGATCCTGTTGTCATGGCGGCGAGAAGAGTCGGGGATGAAGTCGGTGTGGTTGACTGCGTTGGGAATGACGGACACGATCTTCGGGTCGAGCGCCGCACGCAGCACAGTGTTCTCCTTGCTGGTGTAGGACACACATACGATGTGGTTGGTATCGCACAGCGACACCGTTAGAAGCTTGTTGGTTAGCACGGAGCTGATGTCAGCAAAGCCGAAAAGCGAATGGTCAGTGAAAACCTATAAAACAAGTCAGAATTTAATATCACTTCACTACGGCTGGATATACACTGAAATGCAGTAATCCAAATTGGCCATTGAATACCTGCAGTTTAAATGCAGAATATGAGCCACATACCGTGTTAAGACCCATGGTCTTTGCATGGAACAAAGCATCGTGGCCCATAGCGGAAAACGAGCTGTGAGCGTGCACCACAGTGATGCGCTCCCTGACAAACACACAGCGCAGAAGGGGGAGACTGTGGAAGAAAGTCGTGGTGGTGGACTGGTTGTACATCACCTGCAGGGGTAGGTAATAGACCTTCAGGCCATTGGTCAGGTACCTGATGCCCTTCCTGCAGCCGTAGGCGTGCGTGACAACGACCACCTTGTGTCCCCTCTCAATAAGACACTGGGCAAGGAGGTAAATGTGACTCTCCACTCCTCCCATGTTGGGATAGAAGAAGTCAGACACCATGCAGATGTTGTGCTTCTTGACAGGGGGCTTGACTTCATTGACGGCATGGCTGGAAGATGCTGCTGCTCTTCTTCTTCTTTTTTGGCTCATCATGCATCACCGGCGCTAACAACACAACAAATGGGTTTAGAACAATTCTGTGTTGACATAAGTAGAATGTAACACTATGTAGAACAACTGGTGTTATGCTGAAATAGTACCCCAAGAATGCTCCGTAGCTTGTTTGGATTCACCCTTTAACATTAGCATAGAGCTAACTAATACTTTCATCTCTTTACTTCAAACTTGCCCTACCGTTTCGCCCGACAAAATACAGACAAATGCGTCCGTGGTGTACACTTTCCTCTCATCGTGGGAAGCCCACCGCGCCACTCGGTTTGCCGCCTGTGCGCTACTTCCTGGTTTGTGACGTCATATGACGAGTATTATGGTGGCACCTCGTGTGCCCCCTACTGCTGCATCTGAGTATTGCAGTGCAACGCCAACCATACATACAGATATTAAAATGTAAATGACATACAGCACTGACTAGAATCTAGTCAGTGCTGTATGTCATTTACATTTTACATACATACAGGGGTTGGCAACCCAAAATGTTGAAGGAGCCATATTGGACCAAAAATACAAAAACAAATCTGACTGGAGCCGCAAAAAATTAAAAGCCATATTACATACATATAGTGTGTCATGAAATATACATTTAATTAAGAGGACTTAAAGGAAACTAAATGACCTCAAATATAGCTACAAATGAGGCATAATGATGCAATATGTACATATAGCTAGCCTAAATAGCATGTTGGCATCGATTAGCTTGCAGTCATGCAGTGACCAAATATGCCCGATTAGCACTCCACACAAGTCAATAACATCAACAAAACTCACGTTTGTGCATTCACGCACAACATTAAAAGTTTGGTGGACAAAACGAGACAGAAAAAGAAGTGCCATAAAACACGTCCTAGAAAGTCGGAGAAAGTTATACATGTAAACAAACTACGGTGAGTTCAAGGACCGCCAAAATTAGTAGGATAAAACGGCGCTCGCCAAATACTCGAATCAGTGAAGCATCTTTAATGTAAACAGTGTGCTTTATAACAATTAGGGAGGTTTGCCTAATGTTTGTCCTCCTACAGAAACCATATTAACACAAACATTTTTATTTCCACCCATCTTTTTCCATTTTTCATACATTTTTGAAAAAGCTCCAGAGAGCCATTAGGGCGGCGCTAAAGAGCCGCAGGCGGCTCTAGAGCCGCGGGTT
This sequence comes from Entelurus aequoreus, assembly GCF_033978785.1. NCBI lineage: Eukaryota > Metazoa > Chordata > Actinopteri > Syngnathiformes > Syngnathidae > Entelurus > Entelurus aequoreus. The sequence goes on from NC_084744.1 coordinate 12,527,972, forward strand.
GCCGACCCCCGGACTAGATAGTATACATCTGCAGTATAGTACTGTAGTATACATCGTATGTACATGTATGTAATATGCATGCATGTACAATACAATATACTGCCTCGACTCACCACCACTCCCACTCTCTCCTCCACCTCCCCCATCCAAACACATCCAGCTCCCATCCATCCGTCACCACTGGGGAGGAAAACAAGGAGGGATCACCGGGATTGCTTTATCTGCCACGTCCGTGTCAGCACGCGTGATTTATTCACATTACCAATAACAACAACAAGCCGCTGTTTGACAGAGACAACGCCAAGAGGACGCTCGGATACCCGGAGGAAGACGGTATGGGGGGACACACGGCGGCGTTTTTTCTCTTACTTGCGGCGACCTTGACACTCTCATCCGAGGTAAGTAGTACCGGGGAAAGCCCCCCAGCACGGTACATTGCCCAGCATGTAACCGGGAGTCAGTGAGCCTTTCCTGGCGGGATGAGGCAGGCCGCTGTCAAGTCGGAAATATTATGACGTGAAAGACATAACGGTGCCAGTGAATATGAAATAATATTCTCACTATTACAATATGTTTACGTGTTAAAATAACATTGAAAACGCTCAATATTACGATTTTTTAAAGATGATTCCTAACATAGTATATGCGTCGTATGTATTGTACTGTGCAACACAGGTTTACCGCATACGTCTAACATAAGCAGTGCTAACAACTAGCATCTGCCAAAACATTAGTGCCAACAAGGCCCAGCGCCATTTTCGACAACTAATTCCGCTATGTTATTTATAAAAACACAAATTCCACGGTCCACATGTTTAGTACTAGCTCTCGCCGTCTTTAACAAAAAAGTATTCTGGATTATTATAGTCAGCTAGCTTGCGTAGATAACAACGTTTACGCTTGTTAGCATTTCAGCTAAACTGCTACGCTCAGCTAATTTGTTGCGTCTGACAATAACACATAATAAGCGACAATGTATGTATATAATTACTCCCCCTGTGTGTAAATAGTTTGAATTATTCAACAACTGCGTGTTTTTGGCAATATTTCAACACTTGTCAATTGCTAAAGAGATCGCTATGTGGTTTGACATAAGCAAGATGGCGCCTGCTCTTTTGCGGCTGTCATCACACGAAATCAAACACACTACTGCAACTTCAACGGCATTTGACACGATTACTACATGAATATACTGGATGATATACAATGCTAAAATAGCTATTTTCAACCTAATGCGGTTCGGATTACTTACAAAGCAAAACTATTGCAACCTTCTCAATATTGACATGATTTAAATGGGGGGCCGCGGGCCATATCTGCCACATGGATGACAATACGTGGACAGAGAGTTATTTTGCAGCTCACTCTTTAAAACACCAGATAATTCATGTCATATAAAGAATATTTTGCAACTATTCTTAAAAATGCTTGAAGTCACTTGTTTGCTAAGCCTTTTTGCAGTTATTTTTTTTAACAATGTGGAGGGTATTTCTAGAGCAGGTCCCTAAAACAGAAGGGTGCTCCTGTCACATAGAGGATCTTTGTATCTTGGATCTTTGAAAAATATAACAATCATATCTCAGTGTAAATAACGATAAAAGACATGTAATGTAAATTAAGTAGAAATGAGACAAACTAAATCTGAGCAAATTGTGTTGAATGTGTTTTGTAATTTAGCCTTATTTTATCTGACAGTCTTGCCCAAATGATTTTGCTTAGGGCACAGTTGCCAAACTCAAACTCAGATGTGGCCCGCCACTTCATTTTATTTGGCCCTCGAAAGCCTGGAAGTAATATGTATCAATAAAGTACTATAACTTTTCTTACTTAATGTATTCTTTCTTTCTATTGTGGGGAAAAAATATATATGTAATCGCAAATTGTTAACTTAAATATTGTCTAATTATGCAAAACTATATTATCAAACATTCAAACCATTTTTTAATATAAATAAATACTAATAATAATGATTTCAAAGCAAGTTATCCATCAAATTGTGCAATGTAAAAGTAGCAATAGATTTCATGGTAAAATTGCAAAATTTGTTGTGGTTTTTACAGCATTTTTCTCTAAATGAAAAAAACAGTACTGTTTTTACTGTAATAAAATGCGGTGCCTTTTTTGGCACAAAATCTACAGTTGTTGATTTGCGGTTAAAACAAACAAACTGGCAGCTCAGGTGCCAACATTTTACTATAAAATTGCAGTTTTTTTATTTACAGTAAAAAAACAAATGTATATTTTACAGTAAAATTCGGGCAACTGAGCTGCCTTTTTTTTTTTTAACCATAAAAACAGCACTACGGTTTTTCCATGTACAGTTATATACACTAAAGTTTGAGGTGAAATTATTGCAACTTACCATATTTTTTTTACGTTTTAGTTTTTAAAAAATCTACTAATAAAATGCATTAAAAAATTGTTTAATAATAGTATTAGCTAAACATTCTATACACCAAGCAAGACGGTACAAAAAGCAATGCTAACGAGTAATGGCAAAGCGAGCTTGATTTTACAGCGACGAAACAACAGAAGAATAAGTTCTTAGTCCACTTTATCAGACGTGTAGATGGAACCGCATTACAGCGGAGAGTAACCAGCTATGTACAGTAAAGTAGGAAGTATATTAAGTACGAGTCTAGAAAAAGAACAATAAAAGTAGTTACTCAGAGCAGAGAAAACGGAAAATGGCACAATATGTTAGCAAAAGGAAGAGCCTTGGTATTGTTTTAAAATGGTTCTATCATAATTTCTTTGTCAGATAAAGAGGCTGCATTATATATCAATCAATCAATCAATCAATGTTTATTTATATAGCCCTAAATCACAAGTGTCTCAAAGGGCTGCACAAGCCACAACGACATCCGCGGTACAGAGCCCACATAAGGGCAAGGAAAAACTCACAACCCCAATGGGACGTCGATATATACATATTTATGTCGATATATATATATATATATATATATATATATATATATATATATATATATATATATATATATATATATATATATATATATATATATATATATATATATATATATATATATATATATATATATATATATATATATATATATATATATGGATTTCAGGCCATATGGCCCACTATCACGGTGACTATGACTGAGTCTACATCGCCTCTGCTGATTGCTGCCAAGAAATGCTCAACTCCATTGCTTCATCCGACCATTACTCATTCTTGTCTGTTCAGGTGCCTGCTGATGACTCGGTGGGTTTGCTAACCGAGCCGCAGGTGGCCATGTTTTGCGGCAAGCTCAACATGCACATCAATGTGCAGACTGGCAAGTGGGAATCGGATCCCTCTGGTTCTAAGAGCTGCGTCGGCACCAAGGAGGGCATCCTGCAGTACTGCCAAGAGGTACTTCAAAGGGGGCCTGGGTGGATTAGAAAGACAATAAGCAGGGGTGAAACATTTAAAACATGTTTTTTCTGCAGGTGTACCCAGAGCTTCAGGTCACCAACGTGGTGGAGGCCAACCAGCCCGTCAGCATCCAGAACTGGTGCAAGAAAGGCCGCAAACAGTGCCGCAGTCACCCACTCATTGTGGTGCCTTACCGCTGCTTGGGTACGTTAATTCTGCATGTGTATGCACCACAAACACCATAGTTCTATTTCTAACAGTAAAGATAACCTTGTGGTTTCAGTCGGGGAGTTTGTGAGCGACGCCCTTTTGGTTCCGGATAAGTGTAAGTTCCTGCACAAGGAGCGTATGGACCAGTGTGAGAGCCATCTGCATTGGCACACTTTTGCCAAAGAGGTGCGTCACTGTTTCAGCCCCTCCTCCCCATGCGGTGGATCTTATACGCCATTTAATCTTTCTCCATCTGGTCTCCTTTTTGTGAGACCGAATTACCTAAAAAACACGAACAGTTAAATGTTCATCATGATGATCAATGTCATTTGTTTATCTCATTTAGGATGAACAGGGCATGTCAATAGTAATTCTACAGCCCATTGAGGCAACAATGTAGACTAGTCGGGCCTGAATTTGCTGCACCCTCTGCTGTTCTTTTCAAGCACTGAATTTCATTTACGCCTCTCAGCGAGGAAAACTGATACACTACAGTAGCACTAATGTCCCACCATATCTAATTTACAGATGACATATTGCCACTTACAAACTCACAAAATTCAAAGATGGATACTTTTTTTGTGAGGAATAATAACATGTTGACTTCTACGACAATATTCCTCTGCAACCCATTTTTGTGAGGACAATACATTAGTTGGGCCTGAATTTTCTTTAGCCCCGTGCTGGTTCTTGCAAGCATTCAATTTCATGAAGTGTCTCATTGTTTAGCAATGAAAAACCATGCACTCATGTAGCAAACATATCCCAATATGGATACTTTTCAGTTATACAATTGAAATCATCTATCTAGCTTAACACACAAGATTAAGAGATATATACTTTTCTCGGGACCGAGACAGTCTGACAGTAGAAATGCAATCAAACATACTTCCTGTTTTATTCCTACCCCAGCCCATTAAGGCAGTAAATTACAATGATTGGGCCTGATTTTCTAGCGACATTTGATGGTTCAAATTAGGGCTGCACTATTATGAGAAAAAAACTAATTTAGATTTTTGTCACCAAAATTGTGATTGCGATTCGATTTGCAATTTTTATAATGTATACATAAAACTGTGAAAACAGCAAGTGAAGGCAAACTAGTTACTTTTAGACTGTGAATCAACATATTCTTGTCTCAAGGTGCCACACATTAGAACAATATGAAGTAATTTACTATTTGGCTTTATGCGAACTCACAGCTTTTTTTCTATTCTGAAACTGAAGAAATAACCAATACAAATATACAGTGATTATGATGTAATTATATTACAATATACAATAATAATGCAAGTAACTATTTAAAAGGATTGAAAGGTGCTGCTATATCAAACATTAGTATCTTTTTTTTCGAAGTAAATGGTCCACTTCAGACAATCGTTTTTTTAACATGTCTTCTCTCAAACCTACTCGCTGGACTTCTTGTTTAATTGGTTCCACGGCCCATTTAGAAGCAAAGTACAGTAATCGGGGTTGGATTTCTTGATCACAACTTTATCACAAACAAATACCTAGGCCTCCTTTTAAAAGGGAACTGCACTTTTTTTGGAATTTTGCTTGTCGTTCATAATCATTATGAAAGATGTGACGATGGGTGGATTTTTACAAAAATGCATTGTAAATATTAAATACATTCAATTAAAATTCTTACAATGGACCCTATATGGGAGCCGCTCTATTCTGCTTATAAAGCCCTTAAATAACATCCAAACATCCACGTTAAGGTTTTATATACATTATGTAATATGGCACATTTATAATAACATTTACCTATTTTTATAATTTTAAGCATATGTGGTCATTAATTTAAAAAACACATCACATTGTTCACTTTTTTTTTCAATAACATCACTGATCACCGCTCACTGCAGAGTCCAGGAGAGCCAATAAACATAATAAAACATCACTTACCGTGCAAAGTCTGCTGTCATTAGGATGCCGACTGCTAGGATGTTTATATATTCCCATTTAGATAAAGAATGACTCATAATCCTCGCAAAGAAATGAAGCTAAACATCTTTTCGTGTTGTTCTCGTCTAATTTGGCTGTCAACTTGTACCTACTTGTTGAAATACGTCCTCAGCCTTCTTATATCCAGGTCAGAGGCATGATTTGTAATCTAGAATAATCTTCTAGGGCAGTGGTCCCCAACCACCGGGCCTTGGCCCGGTACCGGTCCGCGGACCGATTGGTACCGGGCCGTGCAAGAAATTAAATTAAAAAAAAAAAAAAAAAAAAAATTTTTTTTAATTAAATCAACATAAAAAACACAATATATACATTATATATCAATATAGATCAATACAGTCTGCAGGGATACAATCCGTAAGCACACATGATTGTATTTCTTTATGAAAAAAAAAAAAAAATCCCCCCCCCCCCCTGTCCGTGGGACAAATTTTCAAGCGTTGACCGGTCCCCAGCTACAAAAAGGTTGGGGACCACTGTTCTAGGGAGCAGGGAAGCGAGGAAACAGCTGACCACTCGATGATGTCAACATTACACACAAGCTCCTGACCATGGCGCCGCTATAAATAGTTTGTGTCCGTTAGCTTATAACAGCAATATCACCAATACTTTGTTAATATTCAAGTCCCGAAATGTAAATTGAATATTTTTGGCACCTTTTAGATGTTTTTTTAACTGGATTTTATGGGCGGAATAGAGTAAGCAGACTTTTAATTACAAGTTAGAATGCATTAAAAAAACTCCATCCTTCGTCACGTCTTTCATTATGATTGTGAACGATGCAGTTCCCCTTTAAACTTGTGATGATGGTTTCAGTTGAAAGATGACGATAGGAGTCAAGATTTTTGCATCTTTTGTTCAAAACCAGTCTTGCGCGGACCGCTCCACGAATCTCCATGACTACGGGATGCTATGGCCGTGTGACATCGACCGTTTCCGAGGTGTGGAATTTGTGTGCTGCCCGGCTGAGGCCGAGCAGGAGTCGGATAGCGCGGCGCTGGACGGGGAAGAGTCGGACGTGTGGTGGGGCGGATCTGAGCCTAACGAGAACAACGAGAACAGGTAGCCATCTTTTTGATAATACTAATTCACCTATATGTGTGATTCTGAACGGTCTTTCTCCTCAGCATGACTCAGCATGTCGACACGGAGCCCACCGCTGCAGAGGATGATGAGGAGGAGGAGGAGGATGATGAAGATACTTTTGAAAGGGATGGCGAAGAGGAGGATGAGGAGGAGGAGGAAGAAGAAGACGACGGCATGACCAATGAGCGGGATAGTGATGAGCGCAATGCGAACGTTGCCATGACAACAACTACCACCACTGAATCCATTGAGGAGGTCGTCAGAGGTAATAAAATAGCATTTTTATTGTCTCGATAATTTCTGTGTGGATTATATCTATATGTTTTTGTGACATGACCTGTGTGTGTGTGTATACACCCCAGCCGTTTGTTGGTCACGTGCCGCAAAAGGCACGTGTGGTGCCAAGCTGGAGCGTTGGCACTTCGTGCCCAAAACGGGACGCTGTGCCCCCTTCTTGTTTGGGGGCTGCGGGGGCAACAGGAATAACTTTGATTCCGAGGAATACTGCTTAGCCGTCTGCAGCAGCTCCTGTAAGTTACCTCCTAGGATTGGGAACGCGGACAAAACTGTGTCAACTCTATAAAGCCTGACTGCAGACTGTCTCTCTTTACTACTCACACTCTCAATTTTTTCCTCAGTATTCTTTCAACTTAGACCTTTTTGAGGACTGGCAAGTCAATTTGATCTAATTATGAGATTACATTTTAGTCTTTTCATATGTTCAGCCAACATGTACTAGTATTCCATTTTTTTCCCCAATATAGTATCTCACATTTCAGAGATCCTTGTATTATACAATACTGTAGAAAGTAAACTTGGATATACTTTGGAGCAGTAGTGTCATACTTGTTCTTATTATTGAGGGCATCATCGCAATCATGGCTGCCCTTTAAGGGCCACATTAAATTAAGTGGCAGACCGCAATAAATTATATAGAAGACCACATTGAATAATGTGTCAGACCACATCAAATTATGTGGAAGACGACATTGAATGACGTGGCGGGCCACTTAAATGGTGTGGTGGACCACATTGAATGACGTGGTGGACCACATTGAATGCCCTGGTGGACCATTTTAAATGACGTGGCGGACCATTTTAGATGATGTTGCGGGCCACATAAATGGTGTGGCGGACCACATTGAATGACTTAGCAGGCCACATTAAATGCCCTGGTGGACCATTTATGATGTGGAAGACTACATTAAATGATGTGGTGCACCACATTGAATGGTGTGATGGGCCACGTTAAACGGCTTAGTTGACAATATTGAATAACGTGGAAGGCCAGGTTATATGATGACGTGGTGGGCCACACTAAATGACATGACTGGTCACATTAAATGATGTGGAACACCGCATTGAGAAGTGGTGAACCACATTCATTACGTGGTGGACCACATTGAATGAGGTGGTGGACCACATTAAATGACGTGGATGACCACATTGAATGACGTGGTTGGCCACTTTAAATGATGTGGATGACCACGTTGAATGAAGTGGATGACCACATTGAATGAAGTGGATGACCACATTGAATGACGTGACGGGGTCACATTGAATGATGTGGAACACAGCATTGAGAAGTGGTAAACCACATTCATGACGTGGTGTACCACGTTGAATGTCGTGGTGGGCCACATTAAATGAAGTGGATGACCACATTGAATGACGTGGTGGGCCACATTGGATGACCACATTGAATGACGTAGAAGACGTCATTGAATGATTTGGCAGACCAGATTAAATGATATGGAAGACCACATTGAATAACGTGGTTGGCCACATTGAATGATGCCACATTAAATGACATAGAAGACCACATTGATTGATGTGACAGACCACATTGAATGATGTGGAAGCCCACATTGAATGACGAGTGGACGACGTTGAATGACGTGGTGGCCCACATTAAATGACGTAGAAGAACACATCACAGGATGTGGCAGACCACATTGAAAGATTTAGCAGACCAGATTAAATTATGTGAAAGACTACATTGAATGATGTGGTGGGCCACATTGAATGACATAGCAGGCCATATTAAATAATATGGCCAGGCCCATTGAATAATGTGGCAGAGCACACTGAAGACGTTGCAAACCATATTGAATAATGTGATGGGCCACGTGAAATGACATACTGGGCCAGATCTGGCCCCGGGCCTTGAGTTTGAAACATATGCATTAGAGTAGTCAATGTACTGATACAACTTTTATAGTACCGGTAGTGCAGATTTAGTGTCAACAAGCAGACACTTTTGTCTAAATAGCTGGCAACACAAGTAAGTCCGCTCCTCCGTGTTGACTCCATTTTGAATTCCTGTTTACCCTCAATGAACCATGGCTCCACAGCACTTGTGCATCCCCAAGCTTGACGGTAAACAATGCACAATCTTCTTGCTCCTCACTTGTTTTGCCAGATAATTTAGACAATATTGGTTGTGTCATTTTCAATGTCGACGTATATTGCTGCTCCTCCACATCGAGAGGACCCAGATGAGGTGGTTCGGGCATCTGGTCAGGATGCCACCCGAACGCCTCCCTAGGGAGGTGTTTCGGGCACGTCCGACTGGTAGGAGGCCACGGGGAAGACCCAGTACACGTTGGGAAGACTATCTCTCCCGGCTGGCCTGGGAACGCCTCGGGATCCCCTGGGAGGAGCTGGACAAAGTGGTTGGGGAGAGGGAAGTCTGGGCTTCCCTGCTTAGGCTGCTGCCCCCGCTACCCGACCTCGGATAAGCGGAAGAAGATGGATGGATGGATGGATGGACATATATTGCTGTACAAACTGTACACTGACTACTGCAAAGTATAGCAAGGTTTACTTTCCATAGTATTTTCCCTCAAGATATAATAAAACATGTAAAAAGCAAGAATAGTATTAGGTTAATGGCTGGGTGAAGTTCCTTTCATATTCAGATAACAATATATTTAAAATACTACTTTAACACGACAATGTGTGGATCTGCTTTTGATGCTAAATGGGATTTTCCACATTGAATTTAAATTGCAAAAGTGGATCAGATTGAAATAAAACTTAATTTGACATGACTACTTCCAAAACTGCATACACACAGCAATTTTGTCGACATTGTATGCAGTTTGACAAAGATATAAATAGCAAATACATTGTACGTTGATGCAACAAAAGCAACTACTGAAGAATGTTGGAGCCAAGGTCCCTCGTTGTGAAGACGTTCCCGCTAATCCGCTAATCACCTCCAGATCATCTGCTCGCTGATCTCATTGTCTTGTAAAGCGATCAGTCACACTAACTGATACTTAACTCCAAGCATGTGGAGCAGGACAAGCTTTAAATCTGGAAACAGCTGCTGATGCTGATGATGGTGCACGTGTTTGCATGCCTTGCTGCAGCAATGTCTTGACTCAGGATGTCTAAACCAGCTGACTGGTGCACCGTTGTTCTGGATGTGTTTGTGAAGAGAGGTGGAGAAAGTGCAACTCTTGCCTTGATCCTGACTCGGCACTTCTCATCTTATCTTTAAGCTCCCACACCCAACCAACATAAACACACATCTTCACTGGGAAATGTATTGCACATAATAACCAGTGTCTTGTACAACTTCCTCTGTCTCTAACCTGATCACTGTATTTCCTCAAATAGTGGCCTGTGCCCTTAGTGATTGGGGGTCTTGATGAAAAGCAGGGTGCGATGCAAGCTTTAACAAATAAATTCTTCCCCTAAAATAGACACTAATTTTCTTGCAGCTGAAGAGAAAAATAACAAATGGTGTCTTTACTGTTCTTATGTTACTTTAGCACTGCGGTTTAGTTCACATTCCATATATAATTTGAATCAAATATCTTTATTTAAAGAAAATATATTTTTAAAAATATGAAATCATTTAAAGGATATGCTTGAAGAGGTTGTTTGCAACTTCCTTACAGTTACATTTTTAAAGCAAAAAATGTAACAAAAACACCACCGGCTAGCTAATGGTTAAACAGAATACATTTGTTTGACAATAGTCTATATTTTTCACAATTACAAAATGTATGCAATAAACATTTTACTGACACAAATAAGTTGATTGGTGTTTACGGCGGTCACTCACCCGGTCTCAAAAAACTCGGGAGGCGCAGGAAGCGCGTGCACACTGCGCGTGCAGTCATGTTGTTGTTATTAAACAATATACATTCAAAGATAGCTAACACTAGCTACCAAAATTTTTATTATTAGCTAGCAACGCCTAAAGCCAATGCGCGTGTTTGTGTTCTGTACTTACGTAATTACGTCATTACGTTTGAGAAGGCATAACAGAGCGGGATATACTATGTAAAATATATTGGAAAGTTGGCGGCCTCTAGGCATCTTTGTAAATGTTGCAAACAGCCCCTTTAAGTTTTAATTTACATTACTTAATTTTAATTAAGTAACATTATTTTAACATATTTTAAAACATGAAATAAAATTGAGCTACATTGAATTAAGTGTCATTATTTGGGGAAAATATATTACTGGGAAAAAAATTAAACTCTATAGTAAATGTTAGAATTTAATTAATTAATTTGAATTAAGTATCATTTTTAAGGGAAAATATATATTTGGAAAAAAATGATTTACTTATTTAAGTTTTTAATTTAATTTAATTTTAACTAAATTTGATTATTAGAAAAATATTAAATTATCCATCCATTCATTTGCTATGCCACTCATTCTTATTATTGTTGTTGGTAAGCGTGAGCCTATATCCCAGCTGACTTCAGGCGACACTTTGAATTAAGTGTCATTATTTGGGGAAAATAAATGAATGGAAAACATAAAATAAAGCCTTAAAAAATGTTTGAATTTAATTAATTTAAATTAGTATCATTATTTGAGAGAAGAATATTATCGAAAAACATGTATTTAAGCCTCTAAAAGGGTTAATGTGAACAAAAAGTGAATACAAATAAATACTTTACTTCAAATAAATGTCTGAAATCAAATAATTGTACCCAACAATACAAAGCATGCATTTAGCCCCTAATTTATTGAATATTATTCTTTTAAAAAACAACATGTATTTATTTGTGTTTCTGGTGAAAATACTGTAGATACTAAACATGAAAACATTTTACAATAGAAACATGTTTTTAAATATGTAGTCTATTTGTGGAAAGTAATGCATTTGCACAAATAAAGGTCTTACCAAAACAATGCCTTACGTCAACTACAGTCTATTATGCCAGTATTTTTTATCTTTTATTATTATATATCAACAAAAAATGTGTCTCTTCAAATTATGTGACATTTAAAATGTAAACATATAACAATTACTTTTGTTTGTGTTTCCGACTTAATTTTTCTGTAGAAGCTGAGACAACATTAGTAAATAGTCTTTCTTAAATTATTATTTTGGTAAAATAAATGGATAAGCGGTAGAAGATGGATGGATGGATGGAAATAGATGAACACCTGCTCCTCTCTGCTGTTCGGTGAATATAATTGAGGAAATACAGTATGTGTTTTTTAACAGTGGATGTTTAAAATGTTATGCAATGTTACGTCCTTTAACACTATATAACGTCGCCTTTGTTGAATGTTTTAAAGTAACAAGTCAACTTTTGAGTTAAATTTCTTGTCTGCCTTTTCCTTTGTTCTCTTTGAACCCTCCATCCTTCTGCCTTCCTCCTTAGTACCCACCATGATGCCGAGTGCTCCTGATGCTGTGGATCAATACCTGGAGTCTCCCGGCGACGACAGCGAGCACGGCGACTTCCAGAAAGCCAAGGAAAGCCTGGAGGCCAAGCACAGGGAGAAGATGTCGCAGGTTAGTGATGGCGTACTTTTCCTAGATGTTGTGCATTGTTGTGAGGGCTTCGTGTTCTTCAGGTGATGAGGGAGTGGGAGGAGGCTGAGAGGAAGGCTAAAAACCTGCCACGTGCTGACAAGAAAGCAGTCATTCAGGTACAAGCACAACACAACTGTCATGTTTTCAGATAAAGTGTCACCACAGCAGACAATGTTTGCATGTATGGAACGGCAGCACTTCCAGGATAAGGTGGAGGCTCTGGAGCACGAGGCTGCCGGAGAGAGGCAGCAGCTGGTGGAGACCCATATGGCCCGTGTGGAAGCTCTGGTCAACAGCCGCCGACGCATGGCTCTGGAAAATTACCTCAGCGCACTGCAGGGAAACCCTCCTCGGGTATACACACACACTCACACGCACACACACACCCACACACTTGTCACACTGCAGTTCCACACTATTGCAAACCACAACCACACTAATGCAGTGGAACCTTGATTTCATCAACTTTGAAACGTTTGTATATTGAAGCACATTTCAATTAAATTTCCTTTATTTAACCAGGTAAAGACTCATTGAGATTAAAATCTCTTTTTGAAGAGCGACCTGACAAAGAGGGCGGCTCAAACAAAGTTACAATAATAATTACAACAAGACAATACAACAGAACAACAGCAGTCATACCACAACAGGTCAAAAATAATTTAAAAGGATTAAGTAATAATTCAATTTGAAAGCAAGTACATTGCCCAGGAGAACTGGTTTCTCGATCTTTTAAAATGGACTTAAACTCCCCCAAAGTGATCAGGGGCCGTACTTATCAAGCTTCTTAGAGTGCCATTTTACACTTAAGTCCTGAGAATTTGCGAAATTTAGTCCTACTCTCAAACTTAAGAATAAAAGCTTTTTATCAACGTTCTTAAGTCTAAGAATCACTCCTACTCTCCACGATATTTAAGAGACCTTCAGAGGTGTCTTAAGTGGTTAGGAGTTGCCAGCAGGGGATGGCACTGAGGCGAGAGAGACGTGCGCGAACGTTCAGGGAACGGAACAATGTTTTTTTTTTTTTGATGACGAGCAGCTGATCAAACGGTATCGTTTAGACAGAGCGGATATTATTTTTGTCACAGATTTAATACTTTTCGATTCCTTGTTGATTTCTGCATGTGTCTGCAGTGGGCTAGTATATATAGAGCCACCCACACCAGTTTCAAATTAGTTGCCTAATTAATGAATTGGAAAGAAAATGTTATGACAGTAGCGTATGTGTGTGGCCGTGAGGTGAGTGACGTCAGTGAGTGTGTGGGCGATAGAAGAGAGGGAGCGGTAGTGTGAGTGCCGGCGGGGACTACTTTGTTTTGTATTATTTTGTAGTTTATTGTCAAAATATACACTCCCATTGTCCACTTAAATATTTCCAAGATATTTCTTTATTCTTAGACAACGGATTCCATTCCGTGATTGGTCATTTCTATGTACACAGAAATGACGTCACCTAAAATTCCGTTTACGGCACATAGTAATGTCGTAATTCAGCTCTGAGTGTGACACTTAAGATTCAGTCCTACACTTCGCTGAAAGTGTGAGTAAGACGCTTGATAACTAACTTTTAAGTGCAGCTTTCAGCGAAGAATTTATTTACTCTTAAGTCAACTCTTAGCAGACTTCTTAGGAGTAATTCTAAGAAGCTTGATAAGTACGGCCCCAGATCTTTCTGGATGTCATTCGATGACCAGAGAGCAGCATAGCTTACCAAGTTCTGTGTTGGCTTTAGGAACCAACATGTGGAGGACACCCTGAGAGTAGGCTGTAATGACTGGAGTCTCTACACACAAAGGAACACACATAGGTGGGGACAAGTCCAAGAAGACATTTTTATATAAAAACTATCCATCGAGAAAGTCTTCGGGCAGTTAAAGATGGACAATTTGCCTTTGCATACAAAGTGCAGTGGTGGACAAGATTTCCACAACCAGTAATACAACGTAAGGCACAGTGATATACAGTGTATTTTTTTCAAGTAAGTGCCAGGTGCATTCATAAAAAGCAAGTCTCCATAATCATGTAAGATAATAAAGGTGGATGAGATCAGATGTTTCCTAACTTTTAGGGAAAAACAAGACTTATTTCTGAAAAAGAAAAGATTTCTCCATAAGAAACAACGTAAAAATGAATAATGGGTTCCAGCCCCGACAACAGTCTATATTTTAGTAAAAGTTTGCACATTTTGAATCAAAGATCGGCCGAAAGGTTTTTTTCAATGGTTATTAGTAGTCAAGGAGACCGATAACCAATATTTTGAGGCAATATTAATTTTCAGTAAAAGTTAGCTAAACAATACTAGTATTCGTCAGTAAACAACTGGACAAGGCTTTAAGTTGTACACAAATAAAAAAAATTAGGCAATGTCGAACCAGTAGCGATACAATGTTTTGGTTCATTTAGCACCAAACAGCGTCAGGGGAGTTTACAAAAACCTTTATTACATGTATCTAATGCTGCATTCCAAAATTTAGGAAATATCCTGGGAAAATTTGTAAAATATATGGTATTTTTAAATCAATAAAAAAAAATCATTGCCTAGACTCAAACAAAAGTTCTCCACATCACAAGAACTCGCTATCCACTCAATCACAATTTTATAGACATTTTTGGATTTAATACATACCTCATGAGGAGCCCTGATATATTGCGAACATTTAAATAAAAACAATTCTGGGCTCCTTCACGTAGCTTATAGTTGTGACGTGTCTGTGGATGTTCTCATTCATCCAGGTCATTGTATTCTCAGGGCATTCAATTGATCGCACCTGGACTGTTCGGTTTGTCTTGGAAGACGTTTCGCCTCTCATCCATGTAGGCTTCATCAGTTTGTGCTCTTTGACTTTAGTTTAGTTTATTATTCTTCGGTCAATGGTCAACAAAATAAACAAACAGTCATACATTCATAGATTGAAAAAGAAAATGTTGCAGACCGAAAGGGTTTAGGCTGAAGTTGAACACTTATTGCGCCTAACCCTATAAACAATGTCAAGTACAAGATGAACTTCCGAAAATTATGAAATGCCCTTTGTACAACATATTATAAATACACATTATACACAACATAAACACAGTTAAATTATTTACACAGTAAAGGCATGTGAAATATCCTTGTACACATGTTAAACCTTTGCACCAATTATATACCATGTACAAACAATTATACTTCCATTATTATTTATATCTCACATTTAGTTTTTGATTAACATTGATCATAGTATTAACTACAGTGTTGATTCAAGAGTGATATATTTTTTCAAGACATTGGTCTTAAAGTGTTTTTTAAATGTGTGAAAGGAACTGGAACATTTTAAGGAATCATCCAAGTTGTTCCACAGTTGAACCCCCCTGACAGAAACACATCTACTTTTTAAGCTCTTTCTTATCTTAGTTCTTAGATTGGTCAGACTAGGTCTGACTAGTTGCAATCGATTGAATGCCCTGAGAATTATAGTTGAGAAATTTTTCAACAAGGCTGTCAGCATTTCTTCCTGCATGTTACAGAAAGTATAAGAATGTGTGAGCTGCTGCCTGCTCTTCCTTACCTCAATAAAATAAGTCTCTTATTTGTCAAGATATTTACCCAAAGTTTGGATTTTTAGCAGAGATATATTTTCTGTCGTCTTCATGTCCATCCATCTATGTCGCATTATTTGTTTGGATCACGGAAAATGTAACTCACGGCGCTCCATTAATGAGCCCACGCTGCGACTGCTGCGGACGGAGCCTTGTCGAGCGACTTGATTGCTGCAGTAGCAAAAACAAACAAAACGGCACCGGGAAGACGTCGGGAAAGATGGACAAACACAGGATTTCCTGAGAAAAAGAGTAGACCATGAATTGATTTATGTGGACCGCGACTTAAACAAGTTGAAAAACTTATTCGGGTGTTACCATTTAGTGGTGAATTGTACGGAATATGTACTGTACTGTGCAATCTACTAATAAAAGTTTCCAAAAAACCAGTAGATCAGCATTGCATCAGAAGGAGAGAAATGGGGGGCGTGGCCTCATGAGCCCCGGGATGAAAGCAGTTTAGCAGACCGGGGAAGAATTCTAACAAGAACTCAAAAATAAATGCCCTGTCAGATATCAAAACATATTTGGGGATAATTATTTACAATGTGCGTAATTTGTATTCTTACTTTTTTTTTTTTTTTTAAAGGCGCCAGCAAAAAGGGCACTTTTCTAATGCAGGGCAAAAAGAGCTGGCAAACCAAAAAATTATGTAAAAAGGCTAAAAACACTCAAAAAGTAACACAATAGCTAATAGTAGCACTGCTGACTGAATGAGGATGGGAGCTCGATCAGCCCGCCCACAATGTCTGTGCCGCGAGACACACAATGGGTGGATAAAATGTCCGTACACAAAGACAAGGTTTGTACACCAAAGCATATATTCATTTGATCTGTAGTTCGTAAATCAAAAAGTTTGTACAATGAGGGGTTCGTAAATCGTATTCTACTCTATATCACAAATGCTGCATGAATTACAGCATCCCTCCAATTATTGCCCGCTTCCTAATGATTACAGCATTTTACAGTGCATATTGTTTTCAAATGTTAAAGTCCAACTTTTACCTCACCAGCCTCGCCAGGTGCTGAGCCTGCTGAAGAAGTACGTCCGGGCCGAGCAAAAGGACCGTCAGCACACAGTCAAACATTACGAGCACGTCCGAACGGTCGACCCCAAGAAGGCTGCGCAGATTCGGCCTCAGGTATGCCGCCTAATGATTTTTTTTAAAATATAATGTTTTGTTTTTTTTAAATAAAAGCATGTCAACTTTTGTTCGCCTTCTGCAGGTTTTGACCCACCTGCGTGTGATTGACGAGAGGATGAACCAGTCCCTGGGTTTGCTCTACAAAGTGCCCACTGTGGCCAACGAGATACACAACCAAGTCTGTAAGTTTCAACATCATCTTTACAAAAAACATCTTGCATAAAAGGGACTGCTAAAAAATATACCACAATGAAAAATAATAGCGCAATGTATCGTCACATCATTCATTGCCAACCAGAAAGTGGCCTGTGAAGTAACCAACACAGGCTACAAATAAACCACACATAAAGGAAAACGATTGATTATTTTTGACGAACTGACCATCAGAGCAAATTTGCTTAAGTAATATGTACTCATGTGCACCCACTGGGGGAGCCACTAATGTCATTTACCCCACTGGGTGTCCTAATTATTTCATATGTTAAATATGAGCATTAAAGCTGCATATCTATCCTAGCTGTCATCGTGCAGAGAGTCCAGTCCGAGCTGTCTCAGCAGGTTTCTTCCTTGCAGAGTGACACCAGGGTGAGTCGGGTCGCAGCCACCCACCCTCTCTCTCACCCGCCCCCACTAAATGAACGTGTAAATACAGGATCACACACACTGTGATCTGACTCAGCACACGTGGAGTTAACGGGTCCTTTTTTTATCTTAACGTGAACAAGGTGGACAGGATGAGCTACGGGAACGACGCCCTCATGCCCGACCAGGCCTACAGCTTCGCTCCTATGGACCCAAGCCTCGACAGGCTGGGCTTCATCCACCCTGAGAGCTTCAACCAGCCCAACACTGAGAACCACGGTAAGACACACACCCAAAAACACTTTAAAAAGCTGATAATTTATTATAAATTGGTTACATTTCTTCACAGTTGAGCCTGTCGATGCTCGCCCAGTTCCAGATAGAGGACTACCCACACACCCTGGTAAGTATTACAAGTTCACCAACATCTAAAGTTCAACATGTAAAACAAAGAAATCTAATTGTAAATTTTGTAAAGTACATAAATCTGTTCCAGTGTCAAACTATCCCCATCATGACACCTATTATTACTAACTGCACATTTTAAGTAGCATTTAAAACTCCCATAAAAGTGTAAAAAGAATATAAGACAACTACAATTATGTAAAACAGCTCACCCGTGTTTGTAGCATAATACTGCCACCTAGTGGCCTTTTTTGGGTATTGCTAAAATAAGTGCTGCGTAGTGCATCTATATGTGTGTATATATATATTTATGTATGTATACATATATATACATGTGTGTGTGTGTGTATATATATATATATATATACATATGTATATATATATACACATATATATGTATGTATGTATATGAATATATTTGTATGTATATATACTGTATATATATATATATGACGATTTACATATGTATATATGTATGTATGTATGTTTATATATGTATGTGTTTATAAGTTTTTATGTATGTGTATATATGTATAAATCGATGTGTATGTACCGTATGTAAATATCGGTATATATATGTGTGTATATATGTATATATTGGTATATATGTTTATATGTGTGTATATATATTTATATATGTACCTGTGATGAGGTGGCGACTTGTCCAGGGTGTACCCAACCTTCCGCCCAAATGCAGCTGAGATAGGCTCCAGCACCCCCCGCTACCCCGAAAGGGACAAGCGGTAGAAAATGGATGGATGGATATTCATATGTATATATTTATATATGTATGTGTGGATATGTATGTTTATTTATGTAAATGTGTGTGTGTGTGTGTGTGTGTGTGTATATACATACATATACATGTATATATACAAACGTACATACATATATATATGTCTGCATATAAATAAAAGAACCACTGGTGTATTTTACAAGTGTATTTATTTAGTGTCTGAATTCGGAATTCTAAAACTTTTCCATGTTGCAATAAGTTAAAATTTCCTGTTATATGGTTATCATCACACTATTTTTTAATTTTTTAAAGGGTCTGCCCTGAAGCCAGAAGAGATGCCCCAAGTGCGACTGGAGACAAAGGAGAGGCAAAGTGCTGGCTATGAAGTCCACCATCAAAAACTGGTCAGAAAACCTTACACTACTTCTCAGGAACATCATTAGATTTGTTTGCACCCATTAACTTTTTTTATTTTATTTTTTTTAAATATCAGGTATTTTTTGCTGAGGATGTGGGCTCCAATAAAGGTGCCATCATCGGGCTGATGGTGGGAGGTGTTGTCATAGCGACCGTCATTGTCATCACCCTGGTGATGCTGAGGAAGAAGCAATACACTTCTATTCATCACGGCGTCATCGAGGTAAAGGAACACCACAAATACCCATTTTTATCAAACAGTGAAATGTTCTGAACTCCCGTTTCCATGCCAGTGCGGCACTGAGCAGATTAAAGCCACACGGATGGAGCTCAGTTTATCACATAAACAAAATGTTGTAATGTTATGATATTAGAAATAAATAGTCAGCAATGTTTCCCATAAACTGCCAAGATACCTGTGGCGGTGGGGGCGTGGCTATGGGCGTGGTCACCATGACATCATCGAGTAATTTGCATAATTTACTACAATGATATGATTACCTCTAAAAAGGCTAAAAAAATGTATACTTACTAACTAATAACAGTTTTGTTTTAAATGTCCATCCATCCATCCATCCATTTTACAATATAATTACAACAATTTATGTACATATTTATATACAGATTTGAACAATAAGTTATTCACTGAAATATATTTATTAATTGTGGTTCTTACAAAAAATATATCTTATAAAATATAAAAGCTAAAATGTCTCTTAAAGGTCTGCCCCTTTAATTAGTGCATACTAAATAATTTAACTTTAGCCTACTACTACAACCATATTATTTACCAGCAACATAAAGTGAAACAGAGGCAGAGGTGTCCTGCCACTGTCAGTAACAAATAAACAGAAAACAGTAGTGGTCAAATACAAATAAGGCAACAAGAGAAGTATCCTACACTTCTCTTTTGTAAAGTAAATCTGAACAGCCTATATGGGCATCTACATCAACTATATGATTTGCCTGAGAAGCTGGACAGGACAAAAAAAAAAAAAAAATGTTCATGTTTTTTTTAAATTTGTGGCGGACGTAATTCTTTCGTGGCGGGCCGCCACAAATAAATGAATGTATGGGAAACACTGGTCAGATTATAATGAGAAAATGTTACCACAGTTTTAGGCTGCATAGCACACCTAAATGTAAGCCACACCCACCTCATTGTTGTACATAAATTGGCCACACAAGCCTATAAATCGCAGGAGTACACATTGAAATATCAAATATTAATATAGTATTAGGCACTTGTGTTCAATTACAAATTTAACACAAACATTGCCTGTAACTTGGCTTACAGTTGCCTCGTAAAAGTCTTCGCCCTTCTCCTTCTTCGGCTTTAGGGCTGCGTGGTGTGCATTTTTTGCGTCTCCTTCATGATGAGGGTGAGTCCATAAGACGCTAAATGTGAACAATTTCCTTGGTCTGATGTGAGAAGGCTAAGATTATTGTCGGCTTGTGAACCTGGAAAATCCATGAATTATCCGCAACACTGGTATTGTGTGGTAAAACATTTGCTGCTTATAGACTAGAAATCAAATTAGAAATAAAGACATAATATTAAGAGGGAAAAAAGTATTTAATGAAAAAAAGCATGGAGGAAAAAAGTCAGATTTTTAAGAGAAAAATAAAATGTTCTGTAAATGCAGTCAATATGTTGCAAAAGTAAAAGTGTTACATAAAAAATGTGTTTCTATGTACAAAGTAAAAACTATTGAATAATTATTTATTTGTAGACAAATATAACAAAATATGTAATATTTTTATGATTTTTTACCCCCAATTTTGGCTTTTCCCTGTCAGAAGTCGCCACAGCAAGTCATTCGCAGTAATGCTTTTGGTTTCATTTTTACCTCTGATGCCTGGGAATTGAACCCATGCCATCTGCTATGAAAGGCAAAAGCATGTGCCGTTACACCACCACATATTGTCATATTTTCACAATATTATAGAATACTATTGAAAATGTATCATTTAAGCCATTTTAGTAGTCAGTATTTTTGCCTGAGTCAATGCTGATGGCATTAGGGACGGCGTCCATAACCCGGAGGGCTCCTCGTACGAATCCGGCTTCTGCCATCCAAGTCACTGCCGTTGTGTCCTCGGGCAAGACTCTTCACCCATTTTATTCCCACACTGGTGTGTGAATGTTTGTGGCGAGGACAAACACAGAAAAAAGAGATCTCAATAGAACTTTTCCTATATCAAAGTAAGAAATGTTCAAAAGTGCACTTACAATGCAATGCATCACATATTTCCAGTTGTTTCGTTACAGTTTGGTCCCATTCCCCTGTTCTCTGTTTGTAATTGAACAGTCAATAAATAAATAATAAATACATAAATATACCATAAGTAAATAAACAAATATTAGATACAAAAATAATATATATGTATTTTTAAAGGTTCAAGATGTTCATCATAATTGTTGTTGTACTTAGTGAACACTTGTAGTTTGAACAGTCTCTTTAACTGAATAATATTAATGCTTTGTTTGTGTAATCCATTCCATAATTTAATTCCACATACAGATACACTAAAGGTCTTAAGTGTTGTACCTGCATACAAATGTTTTATATCAGATTTTCCTCCAAGGTTATATGTCTCCTCTTTTGTTGAGAAGAATTGTTGTACATTCTTGGCTAGCAGGTTATACTGTAGTTTGCTTTGTACATAATTTTAGCTGTTTGCAAATGCACCAAGTTGTTGAATTTTACTATTTTTGATTCAATAAATAAAGGGTTTGTATGTTCTCTATATCCTACATTATGTATTATTCAAATTTTTTTTTTTTTTTTTATAAAAAAAATCTGCTCCAAAAATAACAAAGCGTGTGGAATAAAATAAGAATGAATATGACGAATAATGATTATGAAACATGACATAGAATGACTTACAAATGTGAAATAATATTACATAAATTAATAGAACAGTTATAGGTTTTTATTTGATTTTAATAGCTTTTCCTCAAGGTGTGTTTTTCTCAGGGGACTTTTGCTGCCTTACCGCTATTAAGCGTGTGTTCTTTTAGGTGGACGCGGCGGTGACACCAGAGGAGCGTCACCTGGCCAAGATGCAGCAGAACGGCTACGAGAACCCCACCTACAAATTCTTTGAGCAGATCCACAACTAAACAAAAACCAACCACTCCGCAGGCTCTGTTCCTGTCTTGCTCCTCTCCACCCTTCTGTTTGTTTTTAAACGTTTGACTTGGATGAATCGCCGTGGTTTTAAAGTGAAGGAGCTGCAGGACAGAGCCGTGCGGATCCCCCAGTTGCACAGCGTATACTAACACTAATTTCGGCAGACAAGGGTTACTCCGCGTCACCTGCACATCTTAGCCACACCTGAACCCTTGCACAACTCCTTGACTGACTATAGATATACAGTATATATAGAGAGAAAGAAATATATGAAGAAAATTGTGTCAATACAGCACTATCCGCTAAATATTTCAACATTGTAAAAAAATGAAAGAAAAACAAACATAAGAATGAATACTGGCGGGTTTTTTTTCAAGTGTAACATATGAAGAAGGCGACTAGCTGTTAAGTCGATGTCGTGCATGGCGGATACAGTTAGCATACAAGAACTTTGAGATCAGGGGCGTCCAACGTTGTGATGAACTGAAGTACTGCTACCTCGGGTTTCATTATCAGGCTGCTCCTGGACACACTATCGTATGAAAAGCCAAGCTATTTCTCACATAGGAAATCTGTTTGACACCCAAACACAAGACTTTTTCAAAAGAATAATGATCATTTTACAGACAAACAAGACTTTTTCAAAATAAAAATGATCAATTTACACACGGACAATACTTTTTCAAAATAATAATGATCATTTTACACACGGACAAGACTTTTTCAAAATAAAAATGATCAATTTACACACGGACAATACTTTTTCAAAAGAATAATGATCATTTAACACACGGACAAGACTTTGTTCAAAAGAATAATTATCAATTTACACACGGACAATACTTTGTTCAAAAGAATAATGATCATTTAACAGACGGACAAGACTTTTTCACAAGAATAATTATCAATTTACACACGGACAAGACTTTTTCAAAAGAATAATTATCATTTAACACACGGACAAGACTTTTTCAAAATAAAAATGATCAATTTACACACGGAAAAGACTTTTTCAAAAGAATAATTATCAATTTACACACGGACAAGACTTTTTCAAAATAATATTGATCATTTAACACACGGACAAGACTTTTTCAAAAGAATAATTATCAATTTACACACAGAAAATACTTTTTCAAAATAATATTGATAATTTAACACACGGACAAGACTTTTTCAAAATAATACTGATAATTTAACACACGGACAATACTTTTTCAAAATAATAATTATCAATTTACACACGGACAAGACTTTTTCAAAATAAAAATGATCAATTTACACACGGACAAGACTTTTTCAAAATAATAATGATCATTTAACACACGGACAAGACTTTTTCAAAAGAATAATTATCAATTTACACACGGACAAGACTTTTTCAAAATAAAAATGATCAATTTACACACGGACAAGACTTTTTCAAAATAAAAATGATCAATTTACACACGGACAAGACTTTTTCAAAATAATAATGATAATTTAACACACGGACAAGACTTTTTCAAAATAATATTGATAATTTAACACACGGACAAGACTTTTTCAAAATAATAATGATCATTTAACACACGGACAATACTTTTTCAAAATAATAATGATCATTTAACACACGGACAATACATTTCAAAATAATAATTATCAATTTACACACGGACAAGACTTTTTCAAAATAATAATGATCATTTAACAGACGGACAAGACTTTGTTCAAAAGAATAATTATCAATTTACACACGGACAAGACTTTTTCAAAATAATAATGATCATTTTACACACGGACAATACATTTTCAAAATAATAATGATCAATTTACACACGGAAAACACTACAAAATGCATATGAATAACGAACGAAATGAAGAAATTAGCATTTAACATCACTTTTGACCTTTTTACTGAGGACTCTTGACGGGAATGAAGAAGCCCTTGGATTGTATGGCTAGACTTACTTAACAGTGTGGTGCGTTCAATGACAATGTGAAAACACGGTCTCTTGTTGACTTTGATTAAACCGCAACTTTTTTGGGGGGGGGGGCTCTGTGGTGGCCTATTTTGCAGCTGTACTCAATTAAAACAAGGGAGTCGTCAATGCGGGTTTAACTACTAAAACCAGGATATATTTTTGGTGAAAATTTTCGCCGAAAACCTCGGTATCTATTGAAAACCTGATATTTTGGGTCAATGTTGACAAGCATCAAAATTCTGCACCGCTGCCCTGATGTAGGTATTATTTTTCCCATTCCAGCCTTTCTTTGACTGGTTTTTTTCCTCCTACATTTCTGAACCAATTCATATTGATGAAAGACCAACATTTTCAGCTAATTCCAAACTCGTTAAAGTTGTTGTATAGCTAATTTTTGCTGGTAGACACCTCAGAGTCATAGACTTTTTGGTACTTGATGCATGTTAACTGTTAGCACTTTCAGTTAATTTTGCAGGCACACACATCAGTCATGTAATTTCATACTCGACACATGCTAACTGTTAGAATGCTTAAAATGAGCAGGTTAGCTTTTTTCCCCAGCAAATTTCACAGTTATACATCTCAGAGTCATAATTTGATATTTTACACAAATGCTAACTGTTAGCATTTTCAGTTAATTTTGCAGGCACACACATCAGTCATATAATTTCATACTCGACACATGCTAACTGTTAGAATGCTTAGAATGAATTTTTTCAGAAGGTTTCACAATTTTATACATCTGAGAGTCATAATTTGATATTTTACACCTGCTAACTGTTAGCTTTTTCAGTTAATTTTGCAGGCACACACGTCAGTCATATAATGTATTACTTGACAAATGCGCACTGTTAGAATGCTAAAATGAACATGTTAGCTTTTTTCCAGAAAATTTCAGTTATACATCTAAGAGTCGTAATTTGATATTTGACACATGCTAACTGTTAGCATGTTAGCTTTTTTAAAGCTAATTTTGCATATATTTGGCGGTGCTTGATAGATGCTAACTGTTAGCACGCTAATGTTGGAATGCAATTTTTTTCGCTTGTTTTGCTGATAGGTGATTTAGTGTGGTATATTTAGTCAAATGTTGCTATCTGGCCACCGTGCTACCAATCCATGTTGGGCTTTTTTTGCATTTACACGCAATTTCTTCCGACATTCCATATTGTAGTTACTGAATGAGTTGCTGGCGCCAGCATTCTGCATAAAATCACCTCGTTGTCAAAATAGGGTGACAAAGAAAATTTGCGCAATATCTAGTAATATAACTCCTTTATAGTTTAATCATTGTATTTTATTTTACAAATGTGCCGAGGGCCAACAAGCAAAGCACGAAAAATGGTCTGCATTTTGGACCCCCCCCTGTCTAGGACCTTTTGTCAGGATTGTACATTTCTAGTGTCTTTCTTTGTGACCTTGTGTGATATGAAGAGGAAGAAAAATACTCGCTTTAAACCGCTCTTTTATTTTTTGTTTCTAAAAAAGATCTCCATGCTTCACTGTTGCTTTAGCTGCATGGGCAAAGAATACAAATACTCTATGTAATATATGACGTTGTATTAGTATCCGAAAGGAAGATGATTGTGTTATACTGTTTGCGTTTTATGCACTCCTGTCTTTTTTGTGTGAGGTAATGGGGAAACATCACCACCACATTGTATAGTAAAACTAAGCACGGTCAAAAAAATACTCTCTTATGGACAATTATCATGCAAGTTGGCCATTGTGCTTCCAAGCTGCATGATATATTTGATCACAGTAATTATTGACCCGAATATAAGACAACCCTGAATATTGAACATGTCTTTTCAAGACTTCTTTGTTAAATAAGTGAAAGATTGCAATACATATACATTTTTTTTTATGAATAGTCGACAGTTGTAATATTGACAAGACTCATCTGTTGGTTTGCATGGTTTATTCTTCAGACATTGAAGATAAGGCAACCTGTGTTTTCAGTTCGATTTTCTCATTCTATGGTTATCGCCTAGCTTTGGAAGTTCCACTGGATTAGGTTTGTATTTTTTAATTTCCCCTTTCTGCTATTTGTTTCTTCATCCCATTGTAAGTAAGCAAGCATCCGCCATCTTGTCCCCTCTGTCTTCAACACACATATCATATCACCACATTGACATGTGGATTAAAGCTCTTATTCAGGTAAATGTTTCATTCAAAAGAAAAATATATATATTTCCCCCCCCATTTCGCTGTGTAGTTAAATGAAATTTGCTTAAAAAAAAAGTTTCTACTTCCACAATATCATGAATAAAATTTTGAATGTATATACCTGGCAGATGTTGTGAATTAATGAATAACATACAGTTCAGAAAAAAATGCTTGCCACTTTATTCCCTCCTTGTGGACATTTTTCTTTATTTCTAAAAAAAAAAAGGGTCCAAAAATGTAGGGAACATGGACTAAAATAAAAATACAAAAAGGGTATTTCTATAAAAGGAAAAAATATGAAAATACACATGCCGTCGCGGCTATCAAAAACATGAAGCGTGGGTTTATGTACAGTGGGCTGTTGTACGCTACGGACGAGGAAGACGGGTTAACATGAGTTCAGTCACATTCAAGCATTCGTTTCACCGTGAATCACATGCGGACATTTTACCCTCTTCGGGTTTAAAAAGCTGTAACAAACTTGGCGTGTCAGAAGGTAAAGAGTTCAGAGGAGAGTTTGTACATGGCCTTCAACTGTCCTTGTCCAGCGTGGTGGTGGCCAGCGTCACCGTGGTGATGGGCTGGTGGTGCATCTGCATCCGCGACATTTTCTTCT
The DNA here is from genome assembly GCF_033978785.1 of Entelurus aequoreus. Lineage (NCBI taxonomy): Eukaryota > Metazoa > Chordata > Actinopteri > Syngnathiformes > Syngnathidae > Entelurus > Entelurus aequoreus. Next base: position 12,555,165 of record NC_084744.1, read on the forward strand.
GCTCGCATTCTGTCACCAGGCCGTTGAGCTCGGCGGCGCTGTAGCCGATCAGAGTCCTCAGGTCGCACACAAATTTGTAGACGAAGCGCTTACCTTGCACCTTGCTGATCATGTCGCCGTCGTAGTAATACCTGCGGGAAATATGTGAAATCCAACGATAAATGAAGACTACCAGAACTTTGCATGCATCGATATATTGCCATGACTGTCAGTGTTTCCCACACATTCATTTATTTGTGGCGGCCCGCCACGAAAGAATTACGTCCGCCACAAATTGAAAAAAATAAAATAAAAAAATGTTTTTGTCCTGTCCAGCTTCTCAGGCAAATCATATAGCTGATGTAGATGCCCATATAGGCTGTTCAGATCTACTTTACAAAAGAGAAGTGTAGGATACTTCTCTTGTTGCCTTATTTGTATTTGACCACTACTGTTTTCTGTTTATTTGTTACTGACTGTGGCAGGACACCTCTGCCTCTGTTTCACTTTATGTTGCTGGTAAATAATATGGTTGTAGTAGTAGGCTAAAGTTAAATTATTTAGTATGCACTAATTAAAGGGGCAGAGCTTTAAGAGACATTTTAGCTTTTATATTTTATAAGATATATTTTTTGTAAGAACCACAATTAATACATATATTTCAGTGAATAACTTATTGTTCACATCTGTATATAAATATGTACATAAAGTGTTGTAATTATATTGTAAAATGGATGGATGGATGGACGTTTAAAACAAAACTGTTTATTAATTAGTAAGTATACATTTTTGAGCCTTTTTAGAGAAAATCATATCATTGTAGCAAATTATGCAAATGCTCTCAGCAAAGGAACACGTTTCTTCAATAGGAAAATGAGACGAAGGGAGTGAACACTCCAGTCATATGAGCCCACACGACAAATTTTGGAAAGTGATGGCAGTAACAAAAAAACGTTTTTTTCCAACTGTGGAAAAAAACAGCATTTCAAGATAATCAAGGGCAATTTTTTGCCAAAAAAGAGTGAGAGTCATTTTTTTTCAATGTTTGTTTACCTTCCAATTACAATGGTAAAAAAATACTAAAGTAGTGATTACTGGTAATAAAAGTTGCTTGCGAATACTTGCATTATTATTTATTATGGTCCTGCTGCAATGCAAGCAGCCCATATTATTATTATATATTATGATTACTTTAATGTTTGGTTTGCTCCCTCAATAATGCTGACAATAATATTGTTTATCGGCAATCATTTGTGGGACAAAGTGCGTAAAATATGGTATCGACCGATTGAGTCTTTGAATCAAAAAGAAGCAAGTTAACATGTAAATTGATACACGACAATAAAGCGCCATTCTATTTGGGTAACGACGACAAAGCCTTAACAACAAACACGTAACTTTAACTGATAAAAGTGAGCGCAAGGCATGCTGGGTACTTCAGCGGCTCCCTTTTCTGATGCAGTATCAGAATCAGCTTTATTGCTGCGTTGCAACCACGTGACCGAGAGGCATTTCTGGGTTTCAGGTGGTGGTCTAGGGTCACATTAGGCTACTGTTTAATTACCTAAATCAGTGCAGATTTCAGCATACTTTTAAAAATTTCGAAGCAAATTTACAAGTGATCATGAAAAAATATTCAAAATGGGATGGCGTGGGGACACTTCTCTTGAGAAAAATATTTTTTTAAAGATTTAAACCATTCGTCATCACCAAGATGTTACTGCTCGCCTTGACTTCAGTTCCTTGGACACTTACAAGGATTTAAATAGAAAAAGATTGGAGGCACATTATGTCTTTACATCTGAGGGGTCCACAAATTAAGTATTAATTCTTGAAAGACAATGTTCGTGTATTGGTAAGTAACGTATTTGATTCACATAAGTGCTGTGCTGCTGTGATTGTGACGCGAATGAGAAAAAGGTTAAGTTTGTTTGCAGTTGACTTCTTGCTACAAATATTTGTCATCTGCAGTTCATGTCTGCAGTTGTTCTTGTGGTGTGAAGTTCATGTTTTGTCTCATTATTTAGCTATAGATGTCCCTGTTGTTCAGCAATGTTTGCTAGCGATATCAAGATTGAGTATATGCTGTTAAGCCTACAAGAGATTTATTGATCTACTTTATTATTGTATTAAGGACACTGTAATGTGGTCATCCGTGTCAAATAAAGCACTTGACTTTTCTGCACAACAATTAAAGTTCTTAGTTTCTATTATGAAAATCTACAACGAAAGCACAGCGAATTGAACCAACAATTACAATATTTATTACTAGGACTTAAGATGACGTTAGTTTATTAGGTCTTCGTAGTTATTTTTAGACATAGCATCCACAAAAGAACACAGACTAATGAGAGCTCTTGTCTTTTATTTAGGTTTAGTTCTGCTCTCAAACACTGATAATATATTAGAGAATGAATGAAAGGCCTCTCAAAAATCAAATGTTCAAGCAAACATTTTACAAAGTGATCACTGCAGACACAAGCACGGTCCGATTGGATTCCACAAGATGATCCATTCATTTTCTACCCCATGTCCCATGTTTGGGGTCGCTGGAGCCTATCTCAGCTGCCCACAAGATGATGAAAGTGATATTTTAAAAAAGCCAATTCCTTTGACGCACTTTCGTTTTCCCCTGACTTTATTACCTTTATGAACCACTTCTTTCGGGACATCATGAAAGCTCTTTCCTATCTCTCAATTGGAACGACTGGAACACCGAAGAACAGAACAGCAATACGGCATTTTCTGCTCAAACTCTACACTCACTCTCGCTTGTTTCAATGCTACGCTCAAGCTGCTTGACCATCATGTGCATTAAGCCGCAAAGAAGAAAAACAGACGTGATGTCATATGCAACCCAGCGATTGGCCAAGTAGGTTTAACACAATATGGTGAAACATTGAATATACACTTTAAGTACCGTATTTTTCTGAGTATAAGTCGCTCCGGAGTATAAGTCGCACCGGCCGAAAATGCATAATAAAGAAGGAAAAAAACCATATATGTCGCACTGGAGTATAAGTCGCATTTTTTGTAGGAAATTTATTTGATAAAACCCAACACCAAGAATAGACATTTGAAAGACAATTTAAAATAAATAAAGAATAGTGAACAACAGGCTGAATAAGTGGACGTTATATGACGCATAAATAACCAAATGAGAACGTGCCTGGTATGTTAACGTAACATATTATGGTAAGAGTCATTCAAATAACTATAACATATAGAACATGCTATACGTTTACCAAACAATCTGCCACTCCTAATCACTAAATCCCATGAAATCTTATACGTCTAGTCTCTTACGTGAATGAGCTAAATAATATTATTTGATATTTTACGGTAATGTGTTAATAATTTCACACATAAGTCGCACCCCCGGCCAAACTATGAAAAAAACTGCGACTTGTAGTCCGAAAAATACGGTATACCTATCTTTACAGTCAGCACACACTTCTTACAGGACTGGAGTTATTTGTAATTGCATGTGCGCGTTATAATGTACACGCATCGCAGCATGAAATGAAAGCTACGATCTTATACAAGCTGCACACTGACACGCTAAAGCAGGGGTCCCCAAACTACGGATCCGGCCCGCCAGCGTCCAAATCAGGCCCGCGGGAAGTCCCAAGTATAAAATAAATAAATAAATTCTGTCTTTTCTTATCCACTTTGTACCGCTTGCTACTCACGGTGTCTCCTAGCCGTTCAGGCAAATCCTATTGTCTAAAAATGTATTTTCTCATCGATAACGTGACATCTCCGCGCGGAAAGTGCGCTATATACAGTATATCTAATATGTATATATATATATATATATATACAGCCCGGCCCCCGGCCAAATTGTTTTAACCCAATGCGGCCCCCCGAGTCAAAAAGTTTGGGGACCCCGGCTCTTAAAGTCTATCCAATTTACTTCATGTAGCTATAATGTAGTGTAATGTGCTGAAATGTAAGGGGTGCAGTTAGTCTAAGGAGATTGAAACACACCTGAGGGCTCTGCTAAGTTTCTCATAGTTCATGGTGGGTTTGTTCTTGCGCTGGCCCCACTTCTGTGCCACCAGCTCGGGCTGGTTGAGTTTGAACTCCCCTTCCTCGCCCACCCAGGAAATGCAGTCTCTTGCGTCTTTGTCCGTCAGCAACTCCAGCAGGAACTGCCACAATTGGATCTGACCGTTGTTGCCTGGAACCACAAGAGACATTTGCTGCATTACCATTATTATTACTACTACTACTACTACTACTACTACTACTACTATTATTCTGGAACTACTACAACTACATAAATGATAAATGGGTTATACTTGTATAGCGCTTTTCTACCTTCAAGGTACTCAAAGCACTTTGACAGTATTTCCACATTCACCCATTCACACACTGATGGCGGGAGCTGCCATGCAAGGCGCTAACCAGCAGCCATCAGGAGCAAGGGTGAAGTGTCTTGCCCAAGGACACAACGGACGTGACTAGGATGGTAGAAACTACAACTACTATTATTATTAGAGATGTCCGATAATGGCTTTTTTGCCGAGATCCGATTTGCCGATATTGTCCAACTCTTAATTACCGATTCGATATCAACCGATACCGATATATACAGTCGTGGAATTAACACATTATTATGCCTAATTTTGTTGTGATGCCCCGCTGGATGCATTAAACAATGTAACAAGGTTTTCCAAAATAAATCAACTCAAGTTACGGAAAAAAATGCCAACATGGCACTGCCATATTTATTATTGAAGTCACAAAGTGCATTCTTTTTTTTAACATGCCTCAAAACAGCAGCTTGGAATTTGGGACATGCTCTCCCTGAGAGAGCATGTCTCCCTGAGAGAGCATGAGGAGGTTGAGGTGGGTGGGGTTGGGGTGTATATTGTAGCGTCCCGGAAGAGTTAGTGCTGCAAGGGGTTCTGGGTATTTGTTCTGTTGTGTTTATGTTGTGTTACGGTGCGGATGTTCTCTCGAAATGTGTTTTCATTCTTGTTTGGTGTGGGTTCACAGTGTGGCGCATATTTGTAACAGTGTTAAAGTTGTTTATACGGCTACCCTCAGTGTGACCTGTATGGATGTTCACTTGGGTGTGTGTGAAAAGCCGTAGGTATTATGTGGTTGGACCGGCACGCAAAGGCAGTGCCTTTATGGTTTATTGGCGCTCTGTTCTTCTCCCTACGTCCGTGTACCACTCCGTACAGCGGCGTTTTAAAAAGTCATAAATTTTACTTTTTGAAAACGATACCGATAATTTACGATATTACATTTTACAGCATTTATCGGCCGATAATATCGGCAGTCCGATATTATCGGACATCTCTAATTATTATTATTCTGGAAGCAAATGTATCGAATAAACCAGGAAGTACAACTTGGAAAAACTTTCGGGACATCACGCAAGATCTAAGCTTCAAAATAATAAACTGTTTTGCTTTTACAATGAAAGGGTACCCGTGATGGCAAGGAGGACAAAAATATCATGATGGCCGTAGAACTGGAAATGGAACAAAACAAGTGGTACACGTGTCTCTGTCCTGGCTGCTTAGGACACTAAAACTATTCAAAGTATAGTGTAAGGATGTGAAGAGACTCACCTTCCAGACACACACTCACAATTTGTGTCACATGTCCTGGTTGTTAATGTTTGGGTATTACTATTCAGCAGTTAACTCACTTATATATATTTATATTTTTATACTTTATACCTGTCATCAAAGGGTGAATAGTTTTAGTTTACTTTCATTATTCAGTCGTTTACTTATTTTTAGACTTGTATGACACAAAAGAAACATTGCCTGTGCATTTAATAAAGATGTTGTAATGGCCGCATTTTATCCTTGGGACTGATTATTGTTATTTGTAATATTACGTAGGGCTTTATAATATTACCTAGGGCTAGGCGATAAAATGATATCAATATATATTGGAATAGACATGTAATCAATATCAAAAATGCGTTTGACAGCATGTTCGCTAATTGTTTTTCTTCGTAGAAAGACACTCGCTCTCTGGTAACTCAGTAACACAGGAAGTGAGCACTGAGCAGAGAGTGTGACACGCTAATAGCCAATCATGTAACAGTATCACTTTTGGTTGCGCCATCTTTTTGTGTCGCCGTTGATTATTTGCAAGGAGTGAGAACAAAAACTAAAAATTATTGCTGCAGAGAGCAAATAAATTATTGATTAAACAGGAAAAGTCACCTCGACAGTATGACATTTTTTTTTCTATAACAGACTGTAGTCTGACTAATGTGGTCTGTAAATTATGCAAAGGGTTTGTCGCTACCAAGACTGGTAATACACACCACCAGTGCTCATGCTTTAGAGTACAGCTGTAATTTCCTGGCACTAAACCTGCAGGAAAATATTCTTCTCAGGTTTCTCTTTGTTTCATTTTCACATTTTGCACTCTATTTTCTTACACTTTGTTAAGCATTTTCAACATATTTCTTATTTTTCCACCTTCATTTTAAGAGGTTATTGTTAAGTGTTTATTGTGATTTCAGAGTTGTGTTTGCGTTGATTGTTTTCCATGGTTGTGTTGACATTTCTTTTACTTTATGCCTTTTTAGCTGAAGGGATTATAATCAGAGAAAGCTTATATTTTAAATAAAAATGTTTACATTTAATATATTTTTCTTTTGGTCCTTATTTTCGATAGGTAATAAAAAATATCAGTAATTATTAGGGATGTAACGGTATTGTAAATACTGCATTACCGCGGTTTCAAAATTCTCACTATGCCGGGTTGAGTGACGATAAACGATAGCTGGGAGTACACTCGCGGGTGTAGTTTTTTCTGGCACTGAGTGAGCCAGTCTGAGAAGCAAACCACATTTCCAATAATCCCCTGTGCAGCGCAGCTCAGTAAAAGATAACGCCAAACACATAGGAGCACAACGGAAAACTCAAGTGAATGGATTGTCCCGCAAATATAAAATCGGACATTTGGACGCATTTTGGCTTCGCAGTCAAGGAAAATAAAGAGAAGAAAACGTGACAGACAAGCAAAATACAGTTTGCATATCTTGCCAGACCGTGATTGTCTACAAGTCTGGAAATACAAGCAACATGAGAAATCACTTGATAAATCATCACCCGGAAAAGATTATTGACGCTAAACCAAGATGTATGCTAGGCTAAACATGAATTTGTGAGGCGTTTCAAATTATAAATAAATGATAAATGGGTTATACTTGTATAGCGCTTTTCTACCTTCAAGGTACTCAAAGCGCTTTGACAGTATTTCCACATTCACCCATTCACACACACATTCACACACTGATGGCGGGAGCTGCCATGCAAGGCCCTAATCAGCAGCCATCAGGAGCAAAGGTGAAGTGTCTTGTCCAAGGACACAACGGACGTGACTAGGATGGTAGAAGGTGGGGATTGAACCCCAGTAACCAGCAACCCTCCGATTGCTGGCACGGCCACTCTACCCACTTCGCCACGCCGTTTTCCTCATGACAACCGGTTTACAATGTCAGATTAAAGACTGAAACTGAAAGTTTTTAACGCTTGATTGTTACTTGAAACACTGGTCCTTCACTGTTCTTTGCACTTTAAAAATACCTCTTGGTAGTAATAAATAGGATACCAAACATTTGAGCATTAGGTTTGTGTTTATTTACAGTAAGTGTGATTATCCTTAACATAAGTAGACATTTTAATTGTCCACACTAATTTTTTTTTTTTTTTACATTACTGCAATAATATTGTACTATAGCCTTAATAGTACCGTAATAATATTGTACCCTGAGAGTTTTAATATTTTTACATCCCTAAAAATGATCGCTATCGACCAATATAAAACACTTATATCGTGATACAGTTTTCAGCCATATCGCCCAGCCTATGACTTTGAAATTGTGTCTGACCTTTAGGGTTCCACTGTACGTTCCAACCCATCTTGTGTATTAATACGTGACAGAGAGCAGCAGATGGGTATCGACGTGGGCCTACCTGTGCGGTTGCCAGGTGAACTGCGCTCCTCTCCTGAGATGCGAGGCGTTCGAGGCCCACGGTTTTGCTTCATCACCTTAATGGCAGTGGGTGTGCTGACTTGAGCCGGGATTATCTGCACAGCTGGAGAGCGAGCGGGGGTGAGGGGCAAGAAAGATTGTCCACCGATCAAAACAAAGCAGTCAGATGCTTTCAGGGGAAAAAAGCTTTTATTGGCCAGCAAAACTCACGTTGATCAATTGTGACCGTGGCATCCCCTCCAGACTGGTCCTGGCTCGCCAACACATCTGAAAAATTAAAACGTTCACTCGGCAAAAAAGTCACAGAACCTATAATCATATATATTTACCTATATCTGTATTTATATATATATATATATATATATATATATATATATATATATATATATATATATATATATATATATATATATATATATATATATACTGTACATAGATATCAGTGGCGTGCAGTCACTAGAGGCAGGGGAGGCACGGCCTCACCTGCCATCATGGAAAGAAAAAAAAAAGTAAAAAGAAAAAAATTTAATTAAATTGTTATATGTATCCAGTGATTATACTAAAGTTATTTTCCATTTAACTTCACCAGTTTTAGATTATTTTTATTTTTATTTTCACATTTGCCGTTCAAATACTGAAAAGAGACGGTGCGGTGATCAGCAGCCAGTTGAGGCACGTCACTGCGTTGTGCCTCAACATGGATTGTTCGCAATGACTTGGCTAACTGCTGGCCTGCTGTGCAGTGAGACCGTATTGCTATATGAATTATATTATACATTTCCATAGTTTAGTTAGCTGAGGTATATAATGTACAGTGTATTTTGTCAACAACTGTATGTGTGTAACGTATTTCTTGTGCTGAGCGATCATAAAACTGGAGGCTCGTCTCATAAACCCGCCTCCTGGTGCCAAGCACCTCCGCCGCAGAATGCACCACCCGACGGGAGCGCCACACCAACCAAAGCCCACACCCAAACCCTCCACGTGCAAGACCGAATCCACCCGAAAAAAGTCACTTAACAAGAAGCCAAAAAGTGCAAAAACAACAATGCTCGCGCGGCGCGCCGGAGGAGCCGTGAACAGGGACACAACATTAGGTACACCTGCAGACTGCAGCGCGGATTTCATATTTCATTCATTCACAACTCTTCCAACACGAACACCACTGCTCCCGCACTTATAAGTAAAGGTAAGACCATAATAACGTTTTTTTTATTAAATGTGCTTTTTTGTGTGCTACAGTTTGTAAGTGTAAAGTTAAAGTTAAGTTAAAGTACCAATGATTGTCACACACACACTAGGTGTGGTGAAATTTGTCCTCTGCATTTGACCCATACCCTTGATCACCCCCTGGGAGGTGAGGGGAGCAGTGGGCAGCAGCGGCGCCGTGCCTGGGAATCATTTTTGGTGATTCAACCCCCAATTCCAACCCTTGATGCTGAGTGCCAAGCAGGGAAGAATGCTGGTATGAGCTTTTAAACAACCCGTTAACTGCTGCCAATCAAATGGTGAATAAGATACTCTTTAGGGTTCATATGTTTGTAAATCTGACTGTGATGAAGTCAGTGCCTCACCTGACATGAACCTCACCGCACGCCACTGATATATATCATAAAAAAATCAAAACCATGGTTGCTTACATTTGCGTAGCAGCTCAAGGTGACTCCACAGTATCTCTCCGTTTGGCACTTTCTGAAGGAATTCATCTTGGTTGAAAGAGCAGAGGTCACGACCTGGGATGTGAATGCTGCCGATTTCCATCTCGTCTATACTGAATTCCTTCATAACCCACACGGCCCAGTGGATCACTTGGTCAGCTGTCCACAGGAGCGGATCTAACGGGAACAAATACCAACATGTTGCATTGATTTGTCACAATAATGGAGCTCCTCTTTCCGCTATAGGTTGTATTCAGTCATGTGACTTTTAAACAAAAGTAAACAAAGTGGTGGGCCACCAAACCAACACGGCTATTGTGCAGCAAACAGAGTGTGACTATTGGAGCCCGTAAGGGGCCTAGATCCTACCATTTAAAGCAGATACGAGTGAAAAAATTTAAGTATGCAATGGAATCTATCCCTATACGTTATCAAAAAAGGTTTTGTCGAGTGATCATAAGGATTATTCGTCTGTCGCATTCCCAGACATGTCAAACTATCAGGTGCTCCAGGCGTCATTCTACACGACAAAACAGATGAAAACTTAGAAAAACATGAAGGTCTACAAAATATGTGTGTGGCTGGGTCAAAGAAATTGATATAAAAACTCTCCCGGATGAATCATGCATCGTTATTGCGCGGCTAATGTTGCTTTTCATGATTTAACTTTGCTTCTACCTCCATGTTTGTTGCTGCTGCATGTGTCATTACCACTACACATGGTTTTCCACGTCTTTATCAAAATATAACTATAGATGTTAGCATTGTGTATATGCTGAAAGCTTCATTTATGATTGTTGCCATTTATAAAAGCTTAACTCTTTTAGGTTTTGCTCACATTCGCTTTCTTTTATTTAGACTCGCCAAGTTGGTGCTTTGCAAAAGACTCGTAGCAAACATTTGTTTGAAGAACGCTCTAACAAGACAAAATACAAATTATATCAAAATAATACTTAAATGGGATAAACAAAACGTTGAAAGCATGTCATACAAACCTTTGACAAGTGTGTCTATGAATGTTCTCATTCATCCAGGTCATTGAAATCTCAGGGCATTCAATCGATCACAACTGGACTGTTCGGTTTGTCTTAGAAAACGTTTCGCCTCTCATCCAAGTATCAGTTTGTGCTCATAGACTTAGATTGGTCAGATCTAGTCTTTAACGAAGTGATCACTGCAAACTTGTACATTCTTCGACTCTGCTCCCTTGGACTGCAGTGCGTGCCACTTTTGTCGTCTTCTTTTGTAAAATCTTGCACTCTTTCGGCCTTCTTGAATACCTTTCAAGGAACTCTGATGAAAGTTTTAACCTTACGCGATTTGAAAGGTTGTAACAGCTTAAAACAACACAAATATAGGGCATTTATCTTTGAGAAAGGCAAAATGCCGCCCGGAACGCTATGACACAGATGATTGCTGGCCCACCACTTCGAGCGTAACATAGTTAATGAGTCGAACGTGACGTCAGGTGAATACAACCTATAGGCTAGCTTTTTTTCCCCTGCCCTTTTTCCTCACCGTATGGTATGCCGAGTCGCACTTGCTCTTTGCGGTAGCCTTCCAGTGCGGCGGCCCAGCGTGTGACCTGCTCCGAGGTCTCGTCGGACAGGCCAGACCGCTCTACAGCGATGAGCTGTCCCTCCTCCACTAGGGAGCCTTCCTCCCCGGCGGCGTCCGGGTCGATCACCACCTCCACTGTCTCCACCGGTTTCACAATCTCCAAAATGTTCAACTTCTCCTCACCTGGACAAGAGAGTGGGGGGGTTAAAAGGGAAATGTCGAGTTTGAGTGTATAGCATTGGGTGACTTGGAAGATTGTGATCAAGTGAGCACCTGGTTTGGTAATAATCTGCAAGCTGAGCTGCACAGTGCCGTCTGTTTTGACGCCCTGATCGAAGAGGCTGTGATCAGGGTGCAGCTGGAAGGAAGAACCGTAATCCTCAAATATGTTTTTCATGTTATACACACAAATATCAAAAGCTTCAAATTTCAAACCAATAAGGGGCAGCAGCTGTACCAGCAGTAGGATGCCTGGCATGAGAGATTGGTGTTTTCCACCAGTGAGTCGCAAGATGCTTGGTAAAGATGTGATGTTTGTGAACGAGTGGAGTCTTTTGAACAGCTCTTTTAAGTAAACGACGATAACGTATTTACAGTTGTGAGACGTTTGTTTGCGAGGAGACGTTCTTAATTGTGCGTTAGGGAGGGGCAATATGGCTTAACATCTTTATCGGGATACATGTTGAAGCCTCCTGCAATAATGATATACCGTAAATGAAGATATATTATTTGGTATGATAATAGAACCATTTAAAAACTACTTGCAAAGGGTCTTAATTTGGCACCTGACGTATGCAGTAACATATTGAATTGTTTATGTATTATTTTATCCAAATTATTATTAAACTACTCGCTAATTTACTGTTAATATCTGGTTGATTTATGTTAAAACACAGTTATATCTACACCTCTGTTAAAATGTACTAAGCAATTTTGTTTCTGTTGTTTGGATACTTTACATCAGTTTTGGGTGATACTACAAATTAGCGTATCGATTAAAATTTTCAAGATCATTGAATGATTATATTTTTTTATAAAATTATAATCAGACAAAAACACAGGATGGTGGTGTAACAACATCAATTAAATATTAAAATTATATCCTACTATTGGCTCTGATTTGAATATTTTGTTTTTTGCCCTTAAAGCCCTCCTGTGTCCAGGGACTTATTTGTTGACTTTATAAACAATTTTTAAAAATTACAAAATATTTTTGGCGTATTAAAAATATTGATCTAACCACTGTAGTCTCGATTAGATACTGATATTATACTCTCTATCGTTTCTGTCGATATTTGTATCAATCTACTCATCTTTGTTTACATTCGAGAGCCAGAGCTTGCGGTTAGCATATTGTCCTACAGTATGTAGTGTAGCATGTTTAGCTATTCCTCATACTCCAGTAAGGATGGGAAATGATAAGATTTTTTCAGTTCTGATTTCCTTTTTGATTTTGCATAAGAATTCGGTTCTTTATTGATTCTCATTTGGATGAAAAGATAAACAAGTTGATTAGCATTAACTTTGTTTTGTTTCGAGAAACATGAATGTACAAACTCAACAGTAAGGGTTTTAAGAGACCGACAACCTCCATCGGGTGCCAGGATCAGGGTTCCTAAGTCAGAAAAAGAAAAAAAATGAAAATAATAATAATAAAATTAATAATGTGCTGTACAAATAAACAAAATATTGCAAAAAAAAATTATTTTAGAAGACTATGAGCTGACCACTCAAAAGTAAAAGTATACGTCAGGTCGTGACAAAAACAAGCAACTCAAGGCCAATAAAACTGTGCATTGTGCAATTCTGCAACCATCAGCCATTAACATTAACCATTATTTTGCAAAAAACTAAAGATATTCGTTTTTTTCAGGAAGGATATGAGATTTCCTCTGACTCATTACGATGTGTTTGCTTTGAACAATTCTTAGACACTGAGACAGGAAGGAGGCACGCGCAGCATGCCAGTCATGCGCTGTTTTGTCACGATTTTCATGATAAATATTGATTTCATGTTCACAGTCATAATAGCAACTTTTACAGTGAGTTGTAAACATGACAGATGTGTTAGTTAGTTAGTTACCTGCAGTACATTGCTGACATCGCCGCCGTTGCTGCTGGTGGAGATTCACTTACGGCTCAGGCGGGATGGTAAACGCATCATTCATTCAAAGCTTTCACATGCTGTGTGTGCTGATGTTTCTGCTAGTATTTCCTCTCCCTTTGATTAAATATCCACTTTGAAAGTATTGCAAGTTGCCCTGTTGTCTTCCTTCACGTGAATAATTATCTAGCTTATGTGCCGTTTCCGCTACGTGCGTGGTGACGTCACACGCTTTTACAGGAATAGATAAGGGAATCGTTAACAAAACTGGCAAATGATCCCCAGAAATCGAAACACTGGGAGCCGGTTCTCAAAAGAACCAGTTTTCGATTCTCCTCCCTATTCTGCAGTGATACGTGTAAGAAATATATTTTATTTACTGCCATGGAGGCAAGGATTACTGACATAGAAGTGGCTTTGCACTGTGGAGAGACGTTAGCTATTAACGAGAATGCTACAGTGCGTTGAGGATGCCTTTGTTTGCTTGTCGGTGTCAAGTTTGCAGGACATAGGTAGAATATGTCACTAACATGCATTATCACAATATAACAATAGTATTAAAAGCTCCATCGTCAGCTAAATGTATATAATTTTTGTTGTATATATCACATAATCCTATCATGCACCTCAATAGAACGAGATAGGACGCAGAAGTTATTTAACTTTAAGGAGATTAATTAAGATGAAGAGACCCAAGGCTTAATAGGTTCATTAAATTTTTGATTAGGAGCGTGACCCAGCCGCACTGCATTTTTAATAGCTGTAAATTTCATCCATCCATTCATTAGAATCATCAAAATGATCAAGAAATTGAAAAAATGATTATGAAATATGACACTCAGCGTGTTGTGGTGACTAATTTAGGTCCCCACGAGTCATCAAGGGGTGATGATTGGTGCAGCAATCAAACCAGTTGAGAACCACTGCTTTACACTCAGAGCCGTGCATGGAGAAAGTATGGACACCAAGGACCATGCTTGGAAGCATGCAATTACAGCCGTTCTGATGTTAGTTTTCATGATTAAATAAACCAAAAATTATAAGTCTCAATACAGTTCTAAACATATTCCATCTCATACACTTACAATAACACATGCTTTTATTTAGTCAAATTATAATTTTGCGCCCGTAATTGATGTACTTTGCTGGATACATACAACGTATTACCCTCATTTTGCCAAAATCCTCATTAGCTTTGGACCAACAATTACAGAGAAATCATGACTTGTTTGTAGTATGTCAACTGTGGTGGCCGCCTCCAATGTATTGTTTGTGGTCACCGCGCTATATTTATATGCCTGTGCTTTTACTGTGACAAATCATAGCTTCCTGATTTCATTATCACCATATTAACTTGAATACTGAACTAATGCTGCTTTTTACAGCAATACTTATTAGTTTAGTTTGGTTTATTGGTGACACATGCAGAAAAAGTGCAATTTTGAAGCAACGTTTTGTCAGGCAAAGTCTGTTACTTCACTGTTACTGAGAGTGCGATACACCATGTTTCCCATGTGTATTCATGCTTGCTTACCTCACACAATAAACTATTGTTATTGGCTCTACAGTCTTACCGCGGAAACCTTCACTTCCTATGTTTCCTCTTTTCTGTCTTGGTTGCGGAAAATGTATGCATTGCTTCCTGCATTTTTTGCGAGCGGTGCATCCCCATGCAGCACAACAGAGCATGTTTGCAGGGCAAACACTTGGCAAGGACTCTTCATCTAAAAGAAATGTATAATGAGGAAGTGCAGTGTCCCTAAACTGCGGCTTCAAACTGGTACGTAACATGGCGCCCTGTAGTCACATGAGCGTCTTTTGACCAATTTAGGAGATCACTTGAAACCGGGTTGTCCATACTATATATTCTATACACAACTCTTTTCACACTGACCCACTGTTCCCCCATGAGGTTCAAATTAGTATTACATAAGACAGAAATAATTTCTTTAAACTGACTTGCTGTTCCCCCATGAGGAGCAAATTGGTATTACATAAGAAAGAAAAAACGTCTTTAAGGTTGTTTTGTGCAATTGTCACTATAAAATATATCTAATTATATATATTAATTAATATATTAAACACAAACAGTGTTACCTGAATGTCCTGCAAGCATATGTCATATGCTTCTAGTGGGATCTGGATGCGTGGCTCCAAAAGCTTCTTCAAATTGCCCACTGGCTCGTTGATGTCGATGTCTTGCTGAATTAGATCCGATGCCATAATGGTCTGTTCCTCCATGCTACAAGCAAGAGAGAGAAAAAAAGTCTGTGTAACGTCATGCCACTACGGAAGAAAAGTATGGTGAAGAAATGCATCTTTCTCACCCTTCCTCCAGGCATCCTTGTTTTTCACGTTCGTCGATCTCGATCTCTATCATCTCTTCTCCTTCGCCCTTTGACATGGTCTCAAGAGTCGAGCTGCAGAAATGTGATGGACACACTGTTACACTTGTGCTTTATTCCAAAAAGGACATTGTTCCAAATAATGAATTGTGTTTTACATCTGTATGCTTTAGGTTTGTTTAAAAACAAGTCGTCGTGATGTTTTCGGGTTGAGCGGGAACATCTCATGAAAATTGGAGCCATGTTTTAACGGGACAGTGACTGTATGAAAAACATGAAGGCATGTCATTTCTGTCACTGGTTGCACGTTTAATCGCATTAAATGACATGTCTTTATTACCCACACAAGTGAGTGAACATTCCCTGGGTTCACTTTTTCTTCCCAAAACAAATGTATGTCCCTCTCTAGCTACAGTTTAAACTAATGCTAGCGAGTAAGTCCAGATGTTTTGGACGGATCTTTCAGGATTCCCTGTGACATTTCTACGGCAACCAATGGCGGTGATGTTTGTAACTCAAATGATTGATTGCAACTTAAAGCATAACATTTACTGGGTAGACAGTTCTTATCTCAAAACACTCTTGAGTTGTCGTACTCTTAAGTTGAGGTACAACTGTAAATTATTCTGGGGGCTACATTTTCAGAAAAATATAACTTAGGAAAACAGGAAGTGTTAAGTGAGCAATGGGAATGACACGCTAAACTATCAAGTTTGATTGCGCCATCTTGCTGTCTCGCTGTTGATTCTCTGCATGGAATGAGAAGGGAAACTACAAATGAGTGCTGCAGAGAGCGAATAAGTTGTCAAAAAGACAGGAAAAGCCACCTCAAATGTTTGGAAGTTTTTGGGATTCTTTCAAACGGACCGTAGTCATTCGCCGTGTTCATCTTTTCTTTTCAACCCTTGTCTATCTACTATTCGGATGTGCGGAAACAACAGGTAGGAACTAAAGTGCAGGACTGTATAAATAAAACAAATAACAAAATATAACAAATGTGCAACTTTAAAATAATAATTTGGTCCAATAATATTTCAATAATAATCACTGTATAACATAAATTAATTTTTATACTTAAATTACAATAACTGACCAAATTTAATGTTACACAGACAACGTAACTTCCTGTCAGTAAATCTGCAAAAAAAATTCTTCTCAGGTTTCTTTAAGTTTACATTTTCACACTTTGCACTATTTTCAAGTGGTAGAAAATGGATGGATGGATGGATGCACGATTTTGTTACACTTTTTAAAACGCCTCTGTGTACACAGACGTAGGAAGAAATACAGAGCGCCAATAAACCTTAAAAGGCACACAATATCTACGTCTTTTGACACACTCACAAGTAAATGCATACAGGTCACACTGAGGGTGCCGTATAAACAACTTTAACACTGTTACAAATATGCGCCACACTGTGAACCCACACCAAACAAGAATGACAAACACATTTCGGGAGAGAAAACATCCGCACCGTAACACAACATAAACACAACAGAACAAATACCCAGAACCCCTTGCAGCACTAACTCTTCCGGGATGCTACAATATACACCCCCCCGCAACCCCCCTCACCTCAACCTCCTAATGCTCTCTCAGGGAGAGTTTGTCCCAAATTCCAAGCTGCTGTTTTGAGGCATGTTCAAAAAAAATAATACACTTTGTGACTTGAGTTGAAGTTGTTCTCTTATTTTGGAAAACTTTGTTACATTGTTTAATGCGTCCAGCGGGCATCACAACAAAATTAGGCATAATAATGTGTTAATTGCACAACTGTATATATCGGTGTCGGTTGATATCGGCATCTGTAATTAAGAGTTGGAGAATATCGGAATATCGTCAAAAAAGCCAATTATCGGACATCTCTAATAAAATCGGTTGTACTTTTTGCTAACAGTCCATCAATTTTTTTTACATTTGTGCTTATTTTACATAAGGATTGTGAATGATAGGCAAAGTTCCCCCAAAATTCAGTTCCTCTTTAACACGCAGGCCTGATCTGATGTAATTCAGAGACCTCATGTGGCCCCCGGCCTGCCAGTAGAATATCTATCAGAGTGTGCATGTTGTCTGAGGGCCTGTCAGCCTCCACTGGGGCAGTTGACCTCCTGTCTGCTACAGCTGCTAGCGTTTAGCAACACTCGAGGGCGAGGCTTTGGCTTTTAGAGGCCAAACGCTAGGCCTTAAGAAATACACACTTAAAATGTCCGTTTACGTTTAGTAAACACGTTGTGGGAATCACATTAGCCACGAATTCAACGTCAATGCCGAGCAAGTTAGTCGGTGACGCTGGCGGAAATAGCCAAAAAAAAAAAAGTTAGCAACATTCCCGAAAGCCGTCGAAGGCGTGGGGCGAGGCAAGCAGAAGAAACACTTAATCGTTTAAACAAAAACACCCAGTGTTTTTGACTGTTTTTTTTTAACTAAATACAGGCGTTCGGTAACATGTTGGGACTGTGAATGGGGCAAAGTTTTAGAAACGGAAATAGAATAAACGGAAACAAAACAGCATAGGGCAAATGGAAAGGAGCCGGAAATCCTGGCAAAGGTTTAACTGCGTTGATACTTCCGAGAGCAGCACGGCTCAGCAAGACACGCGTTGTTAAGAGGGTAAAGTAGAAGTGAACATAGCGACTAAACGTATATTTTATCTTAAATTAATGCATTTTTTTTATTGCGGACAAAGCTGAGCGGCGCCATTTATCTTTTGACTACGTGTGTTAATGCACGGAGTGGTTAGCGGGCGGCTAAGCTAATTCTCACCGCGGGTAACTTCCGACTTTCAAAGTCAAATGTACAGCTATGTATATCTTCTCGGTGGTTAAACGGCGATCATAGCGGTGTTATAAACATCACATTTTGTGCCGTTTTTCCTCTTTAAAGATAGGCGGCCTTCCACGCGAGGCTAACGATGGCTAGCTCTGCGATGCTAGCAGCAAAATAGCGGGAATAGAGCAGAAGTGTGGCTAACAAAATGGACGCACTTTGTTATTCCACTTCGTTTAGGAAAGTAGACCAAACCATACCTGGAAACAAGGTCTTTGGAAACAATGATGGAATTGAACCAATAGTGGGTGATAGGCAGAGTATATTCCCTCAGTCAAGGCGAACTTTTTGGTCACAACTACACACTCAACAACACCGAGGAGGGCGGAGACTAACTGGCATGACTGAAGTTAGCCTCAAAAAGTTGCCTGGAAAGCAAACACGACCGTCTGAACTTGTTTGTGTTCCCGAATCAAACACACTAACAAATCCAAGCAGCATTTTGTGCCTCAATTATTATCAACAAATAACGTGTTTTGACAAAATGAGGAAGTCGAAAACAAGATAGTCCGCACAGTCCACCCACAAAAAGAAGTCATGATATATATATAAAAAAAGAAAATGTTGCACAAAACAAGCATGTACGTTTTTAAATGATTATTGATCATGATTAAAAAAACAAATGTTGCACAATACACGCATGTACGTTTTAAATGAAGAACCAATTTTGTGTACCGTCCTGACAGCAAAATCTACAGGTTTGTGAATCTGTTTTCTTCTCTTGTGTTGTCTTGAGTTTTTAAAGATGCCAACTCAATAAACATAAGTATGTGGCATATATTATTTGTGCTCTCCTGTATTTACAATAATGTATTACCAAAACACGGGGGTCATGTATTTCCACACACTCCCGATTATGTACTGCTGTAATTATAACCATTGCTAATAACACGATTAATCTGTTCATCAGCATAAATACAATTCCACATATTAGTTTGCACATCTTGGGTTTAGACCTTACTGTTACAAGATCTAGGTTACATTATGTGGGGTTATTTTCGTCGTTATACTCGATTTTTCACCAGTTCACAACGACTTTTATTTTGAAATTCACCCGCCACACAGAATGTTGATGTACATTTCCGGTACGGACTTCTTCGAAACAAAAGTACGTGCGTAAATGTTGCTTCACTTTTAAATGTGTATGTAAATACACGATAATTATACTATCTTACTGAGACAAATGGTTAGGAGTGAAACAATGCTTTCATTGATTAACGCTTAGTGCCATACTGTTTGTCTTAAATGTAAACCATTCTAATAACGTTGACATTGGGGTTCTTTTATTCTGAAAGGAGTCGGACAGGAAAGCGTGTTGTTGCTGGTTGGACACAGGCGAGCCAAGATGGCGGAGTACCTGGCGTCGATTTTTGGGACAGAAAAAGACAAGTATGTAGTTTTTAAAAAAGATTATATTGTTATGTGCACCCTTCTCTGCATATTCGAAGTTAAATAACACACTCCTGCTTGTTAATATATTGATTAATTTTGGAATAGCTCACGTTTCTGCAGCGGCTAATGCGAGCTATAGCTGCTAGGCTAGCTAACACTTGGTGGCTAGTTAGCTTAATGCCACGCCGCTAGTGTTTTATGGCCTGTGGCATCAATGTGGATAATAGTACTAGAATTCTATCTTAAGATAATTGGTTAGGTAAATCAATAATATAGCTTAAATTCCTATACACCGGAAGTGGTCAATTTTGCCAGAACAGGCGCGTAATCGGCTGCTATCTATTGGAGTCTTTGTTTCAATGAAAAACCATGTAGCATCTCCGCACGATTCTCAAAATACGATTGCTGTTTATGCTCCCTAAATATTCCTCTACATCACATGGTAGATTAATAATATACGCGTTTTATGGATTAACTGTTTCCATAAGCACCGTATTATGTTTTTTCATTCATTCATTCATTAGTAGTTAATTGACTTTCATAAATGAGTATTACATCTTATAATACAAATATTGAATTATTAATGAATAAATATGGTAATAATTGGAGTCAATACCATTGTTTGGCAAATCGGTTTATGGCTCTATTTGGATTATAATTAAGTTATATGCAGTATAACATTTCTCATTTTCAGTCATTTTAAATTGTCTCGTGTTTTTCTCTCCCCAGAGTAAACTGCTCTTTTTACTTCAAAATCGGTGCCTGTCGACATGGAGACCGCTGTTCTCGATTACACAATAAGCCAACGTTCAGCCAGGTAAGATCATCATTTAGTTTACTATAACTACAATATTATGAGCTTTGATTTAGGTTTTACTCTTGTCAATTTATAAAATTGTTTGTTCTCACGAATGTACCACAGCCACAACATGAAATGCACATTCATTCATACATGTTATATGCAACTTTGCAAAATGACTGACCTTTAATCGTCCTTGTGATGCAGACAATTGCTCTCCTGAACATTTACCGCAACCCTCAAAACAGCGCTCAGTCTGCTGATGGCCTCACCTGTAAGTCTCCAATCCACACATATTAAATCAAAAGAAAGTCTTGCTTAACTGTTTGTTGTTCTCCGTTATTACCGCTAGGTGCCATCAGCGACATGGAGATGCAGGAGCACTATGATGAGTTTTTTGAGGTACCTTGAAGATTATAGATGCTTCTTATTCTTGCTTGCAACCATTTCTGCACAGTAGTGGACTAAGATCCTAATACATTCTGCTAAACAGCATGTGCAATCTATAAAATAGTGTGCTACCGTATTTTTCAGACTATAAGTCGCAGTTTTTTCATAGTTTGGCCGGGGGTGCGACTTATACCCAGGAGCGTCTTATGTGTGAAATTATTAATACATTACCGTAAAATATAAAATAATATTATTTAGCTCATTCATGTGAAAGACTAGACGTATAAGATTTAGCGATTATGAGTGACAGATTGTTTGGTAAACCTATAGCATGTTCTATATGTTATAGTTATTTGAATGACTCTTACCATAATATGTTACGTTAACATACCAGGCACATTCTCGGTTGGTTATTTATGCGTCATATAACGTACACTTATTCAACCTGTTGTTCACTATTCTTTATTTATTTTAAATTGCCTTTCAAATGTCTAAATGTCTATTCTTGGTGTTGGGTTTTAACATAAATTTCCCCCAAAAATGCGACTTATACTCCAGTGCGACTTATATGTTTTTTTCCTTCTTTATTAAGCATTTTCGGCCGGTGCGACTTATACTCCGAAAAATACGGTATTAGTGGGCGTGTTTCATCTACCATATTTTCCGGAGTATAAGTCGCACGGGCCGAAAATGCATAACAAAGAAGGAAAAAAACATATATAAGTCGCATTTTTTTGGGAAATTTATTTGATAAAACCCAACACCTAGAATAGACTTTTGAAAGGCAATTTAAAATAAATAAAGAATAGTGAACAACAGGCTGAATAAGTGTACGTTATATGACGCATAAATAACCAACTGAGAACGTGCCTGGTATGTTAACGTAACATATTATGGTAAGAGTCATTCAAATAACTATAACATATAGAAAATGCTATACGTTTACCAAACAATCTGTCACTCCTAATCGCTAAATCCCATGAAATCTTATACGTCTAGTCTCTTACGTGAATGAGCTAAATAATATTATTTGATATTTTACGGTAATGTGTTAATAATTTCACACATAAGTCGCTCCTGAGTATAAGTCGCACCCCCGGCCAAACTATGAAAAAAACTGCGACTTATAGTCTAAAAAATACGGTACTAATGCTGCGTGTGCAATTGAAAAATGGTGCAGACCGCCTTATTTAAAGGCGTACTGAAATTATTTTTTAAAATTTAAACGGGGATAGCAGATCCATTCTGTGTGTCATACTTGATCATTTCGCGATATTGCCATATTTTTGCCGAAAGGATAGAGAACATCGACGATAAAGTTCGCAACTTTTGGTCGCTGATAAAAAAAAAGCCTTGCCTGTACCGGAAGTAGCGTGACGTCACAGGTTGAAAGGCTCCTCACATTTCCCCATTGTTTACACCAGCAGCGCGAGCGATTCGGACCGAGAAAGTGACGATTACCCCATTAATTTGAGCCAGGATGAAAGATTCGTGGATGAGGTACGTGAGAGTGAAGGACTAGAGTGCAGTGCAGGACGCATCTTTTTTCGCTCTGACCGTAACTTAGGTACAAGCTGGCTCATTGGATTCCACACTCTCTCCTTTTTCTATTGTGGATCACGGATTTGTATTTTAAACCACCTCGGATACTATATCCTTATGAAAATGAGAGTCAAGAACGCGAAATGGACATTCACAGTGACTTTTATCTCCGCGACAATACATCGGCGAAGCACTTTAGCTACGGAGCTAACGTGATAGCATCGGGCTTAACTGCAGATAGAAACAAAATAAATAAACCCCTGACTGGAAGGATAGACAGAAAATCAACAATACTATTAAACCATGGACCTGTAAATACACGGTTAATGCTTTCCAGCCTGGCGAAGCTTAACAATGCTGTTGCTAACGACGCCATTGAAGCTAACTTAGCAACGGGACCTCACAGAGCTATGCTAAAAACATTTAGCTATCCACCTACGCCAGCCAGCCCTCATCTGCTCATCAACACCCATGCTCATCTGCGTTCCAGCGATCGACGGCGCCACGAAGGACTTCACCCGATCATCCATGCGGTCGGCGGCTAGCGTCGGATAGCGCGTCTGCTATCCAAGTCAAAGTCCTCCTGGTTGTGTTGCTGCAGCCAGCCGCTAATACACCGATCCCACCTACAACTTTCTTCTTTGCAGTCTTCAGTGTTCATTAAACAAATTGCAAAAGATTCAACAACACAGATGTCCAGAATACTGTGGAATTTTGCGATGAAAACAGAGCTTTTTGTATTGGATACAATGTGTCCGAATACTTCCGTTTCAACGATTGACGTCACGCGCATACGTCATCATACATAGATGTTTTCAACCAGAAGTTTAGCAGGAAATTTAAAATTGCACTTTATAAGTTAACCCGGCCGTATTGCCATGTGTTGCAATGTTAAAATTTCATCATTGATATATAAACTATCAGACTGCGTGGTCGTAGTGGGTTTCAGTAGGCCTTTAAAAGAGGATTTTGCGTGTACCGTACGGGGGATCACCACAGAGACACTATTTACTGCACATCCATGTTATCATGCTCCTACCTGTGGCGTTTTGCTGTTTTCAAACAAGCAGGACACATCCGCCACTTTGTATGGGCATTTTAGAAGCAGTCTTGCATTGCATCTACATTGACAACATTTTTTTATATTTTCTTTACCGCTGAAGGTGCATGAGAGGGAAGCTGCACTACTGTGCTCAAGATGCAAAAAAAATTCATAGTTCTACTTCAACAATTTTTTATCATATATAATATATATTACTAATATATATTGTTTGTGAAAAAACAAATGTCATTTCAAAAAAATTAAATGACACCAAAACTCATCAATTGAATTAGTTTTAATCAGCCCCTTAAATCATGCAGCAGCCATGAAATAATGGATCATGTGTCCATTTTTTTTTTTTATGACCATCCAAATATGTTATAACGTACACGTAGGACTGAGGATTCTCTGTCCATCATTTGTCTTGGCATCGCAAACACTCTCACAGAGGTGTGTGTAACTATCAGTTTGCGCTTCCTTTTCAAATGTGCAAAATAAAGCGCAAACTAGTACTCTCGAAACGGTGATGAGTGTTGACAAATCGCATTGCATGTGCTGTATAATTATACTTGCATCTTCTCCTCCCAGTATTGTGAGTGTTTTGATGATCAGCATATATTTTGCATTTTAATGAAAACAGACGCAAAATGGATTGCTTGTTAAAAAAAAAAAAAAAAAATTTTTTTGGAAGAATGCATTTTTTTAAATTAGTTTTTAGTCTATTTCAATTCAGCAATAAGGAGCTTTTCTAACCTATAAAATGTTTTGAAAAGGTTTCATTTTAATTATAATACCAAATAATACATTTCGTGAATCTGTTTTTAAACGAGAACCGTGTTAAATCAAATTGTCAACCCAAGAATGGGATTGAATTGTTAGGTGACCAAAGATTCACACCCCTACATTTTACCCGGGTCGAAAGATCAAAATTTGGTTACCGGTAAATTTGAGTACAGTAAGCGAACAAAATACAAATAAAAAATCCTTAGCTTGTTGTAAACTGCTCAAATGATATGAAAAAACTTCAAACTGCCAGCAGGTAATTCTTCCATAAATCTAATTTATAATAATAATAAAATCCAATTATAATATGAAATTACATATTTTGCAGTGTTTCTTTTTAGGAAAGTGCAGCGATCAGTCTGAACATTACAAATCAAAAAATCTAATTAACACTATATGTATCCTCACAACCCTAATAAAAACACCATTAATACGTGTAGTAGTTCTGTTTACTTCCTTGATATGATTTGAGTTTTCACAAAGCTTTCTCTCTGGTCTTCTTAGGAGGTCTTCACAGAGATGGAAGAAAAGTATGGTGAGGTGGAGGAGATGAACGTGTGCGACAACCTCGGGGACCACCTGGTGGGGAATGTGTACGTGAAGGTGAGTGTCAGAACTTTAAATTGCTGAGAAAAAGGAAAGAAAATAAACCCTCAAGAGCCCTGTGATCACCTCTCCTTAGTTCCGCTGTGAAGAGGATGCCGAGAAGGCAGTGATCGACTTGAACAACCGGTGGTTTAACGGGCAGCCCATCCATGCGGAGCTCTCCCCTGTAACGGACTTCAGAGAAGCCTGCTGTCGCCAGTATGAAATGGGGTGAGTGCGAGCTGACTACTCGACGGACAACCAGAGTAGGCTAGAGGTTGGGACAGAGAACTGTGATTTACAGCCTTAGGGAAGAAGAGATGAATTAGATTGAGAAGATAGATGGGCCTGGGTACAACAAATACTGAATCAATGAGTAATGGTTTTTTTTCTTTTACAAAAATCTTTTACATACATTTTAAATGTTTAAAAATACTAAGGAAAACCTAGTACCGTAATTTCCGGACTATAAGCCGCTACTTTTCCCCCTCGTTCTGGTCCCTGCGGCTTATACAACGGTGCGGCTTATTTACGGCCTGTTCTTCTCCGACACCGACGAAGAGGATTTCGGTGGTTTTAGTACGCAGGAGGAAGACGATGACACAATGATTAAAGACTGACTTTTCATATACCAGTAGGCTGGTTATTTTGATAACGTACAGGCGAGCACTTTGTATTACTTTGCACCGTTGTATTATTTGTACTCTGCACGAATGCTGTTCGCCATGTCAAAGATGTGAAAGTTTGATTGAATGATTGAAAGATTTATTGTTAATAAATGGGACGCTTTGCGTTCCCAAACAGTCATCTCTGTCCCGACAATCCCATCCGTGGTAGCAGGAACCCCTATATACTACGGTAATTACACATCAAAACCCTGCGGCTTATAGTCGGGTGCAGCTTATATATGGAGCAATCTGTATTTTCCCCTAAATTTAGCTGGTGCGGCTTATAGTCAGGTGCGGCTTATAGTCCGGAAATTACGGTATTTGAATTTCCCTTCAAGGATCATAGTTGATGTGATATACTTAATTATTTAATGAAACCATGGGTTGAAAGGACTGACCTTTTGAGCTAAATATTGTCACATGAAACCATGGGTTGAAAGGACTGACCTTTTGAGCTAAATATTGTCACATGTACATATTCTACTTGTAACAAAATGAACTGCAACCTTTTAGACTTTCACATGTAAGTGACTTGGGCACATCCCCAGCTTACTCCAGCTAAGATATTTCCTCTAGCATTCACCATTTTACATCTAACATTTTACCCTCTTCTCTGCAAATCGCCTTCATTTCAGTTTTCTTGTTCACAGCTATTATCCTGGAGGGTGTGGCTCTGTGACAATTTTTGCTTCAAAATACAACCCAATGGGACTTTAGATATTACTTTTTACCAAGTTTTGAGAAAATATTTAGTAAAACAAAACAAAAAATGTTTGTGAATGACATTCTGACAATAAAATTGCATTTTGTGCCAAAATATTCAGGTATTTTTTTAAAGTCAATTCAAATTTTGCAAGTAATTTACTGTGAATATTTATGATAAATCACAATTCATTAATGTGATCTGAAAGAAAAACTATTATTTTGACAGCACTTGCTAATCATTAAAAAGTGTTACAACCCATACAAAACTTGGATTTGTAGTGCCTGAATTGTGCCATTTGCCAGTTGCGGTCAAGCCCATCATACATTAAGAAACAGCGGCTTCTAATCTTGACACAAAAACAGGCAACATCTGCATTTTTAATCCTCAAAAATCAGTAAATCATGTGTAATTTTGTTGTGTGCCCATTTTATTTAAACTGACCATAAATAAGACATGTCTTTAAAACTCAATAGACAGCTACACCTTTTGTGTTAGCTTTCAGTTCAAATCTTGTTTAAGTCGCCCCAGACTATGCAAGTTTTATCAACTCAGTTCCCCTGAATGTAAGATCATCTGACCCGTTTTATGGAAATGGTAACAGTTGCATCTCTGCAGGTCACTGGTGTGTGAGTGACGGGGGTGGGGGAAAGCTCTGACTAGCTACTAAATTTTTTGGCGCCACCAGTATGGAATGTATAACTATCGACCTTGAAAAATAGGAAGGCCGTGGTAAAAATTACCATCTTATAGTCGTGTCATTGGGTCAGTTTGGCATCTTTTTCTTGTCTTTCCTCCACTCTAAAACGAAAATGTAATCTTTCCACAGGGAATGCACTCGGGGTGGTTTCTGCAACTTCATGCATCTGAAGCCTATCTCACGCGAGTTGAGGAGAGAGCTGTATGGACGTCGTAGGAAGGGGTACATGTTGAAACACGTCCATCTGATTCAAACAACTGTTAAAGCTAATATTCCTTATCTGTCCCTCTCCTTTTTACACCTGCAGCCGTCACAGGTCTCGCTCACGCTCCAGGGAGCGACGATCCCGCTCGAGGGACAGGGACAGGGATAGAGATAGAGGCCGGGGGGGCGGCCGTGACCACGATAGACGCCGCTCCAGAGACAGAGAGCGCTCGGGACGCTTCTGAGCCCCAAAGCCAGAACTACTTCTTGCTTCCTTGTACCATCCGCACCATTTTTTTTTTTTTAAGTTTGTACCCTCCTGTTCCCGCGTTTATTGTAGGAAGAATGGTGTCAGATTTTTGAAGCTGCGACAGCTTTAAGTAACTTGTGTTATGTACTGAAATGACTTTCACCCCATTAAAATTTTTACGTAATGTGATGGCGATTCTGTGTACGTCGTTCTCATATTTGGCATGCAGTTTGTGATGTTTGTCTTATCTCAGTAGTAACTAACCATTAGAGACATGCTGGTGCAGTGCAGTGGACAGCCCAGATTGAGCACAAGGGAGACGAGAATCAAAGCCATGGCTTCACATTCCAGGTACAATTTGTAATGTCACTTAAGTTTAGCTGTGTCACAAGTGTGGATTAAATACCAGGACACGTGGAGGTGGACTTTTAGGAGGACAAATATCCAGCAGCAGGACCACTATTTGCTCAATAATGTCTCCCAGTGCAGGGTCAGGACTCGTAGATGAGACACTAGGACAAAGGCTAATAAATTTGCTGGAAGGGGTGGAGATCTGACACATTCACCAGATTGTCCAACACATGCCTGAAACTAATTCAAGTCTTGGAGGACTGGAGACCATCATGTGCATGTGTGCATAAAGGTACGCGGAGGTCATACTCTACTGTAAAAATGCACTTTAATGAACTAGGTTTGCATTGATAAGGTGTAGAACAGCCATGTAGTGCCATCCTTTTTACTTACATTAGAACCACAAAATTATTGCACTTCTACAAACTTGTTGCACAATAATACATTTATGGACTCTTCCGTGGTATAAATGCCTCACAGGAAGAAAAAAAAATCTGTACTTGTAATTGACAAGAACAAAGTAGGAAATTCTTTTACTTACATAAAATTAATTTATTCTCTACATTTTGACCTATGTATTTTAAATACAAATTGACTCTCATAATTGTATGACTTCTTTCTTTTTCCCCAAGTGACTATCTGACGTCTGATCAGGAGGAGCAGCATACCCAGAGAAGTATGAAGTGCATACAGGTATGTAGAGGTACACGCCTAGATTGGATTTCTTCCCATCAGGTGTAGAACTCCACTGTGTCATACTGACAGATTATTGCCCTTAAATTTATTTACATTGGAACCTCATAATTATTGCACTTCTGCCAAGTAGATGCACAATAACACTCTTCCTTTGGGTCTGAGTGCCGCACCCAAAAGGAAAATTGACAAGTATAAAGTATAATTATGGGCCTTCCGATGGCCATCAATCGAAAACGATAGCCATCGGAAGGAGGCGAGCACCATCGGACTTCCGCCATTAAAGCGGATGGCGTACACCAGGGGTGGGCAATTCATTTTTACCGGGGGCTGCATGAGCAACCCGAGCACTGCTGGAGGGCCACACCGACTATTTCAATTAAATTTTGCTAAAATTATTTTTGATATACCGTAAGATAAATAATAATAATAATAATATTTTCATTTAATAATATTTTCATTTAACCTAACTTATCTTTATACAAAAGCAGATGGCTTCTGATGGTTTTATTTTTAACACTTTCTTACACAACACTTCCTGATGTATAATACAATGCAAAAATTTCAATTTCTGTCACTTTATCCTGCATCCTCTTTGTTGTGAACGTAGCACGCCTGTAAGGTGATTGGCGAAGAAGGAGGAAGCATTGCTGTTGCGGAAATGAGGAGTGAGGATAGACGTGCGTGTGGAAAGAACGAGATAAGTTGAGCTGTGTTAGTATAGGTTGCTCAATAAATGTTTAAAAAGAGCATCAGACTTGGTGTGCACTTCTTCTGGACGCTACAATTGGTGTCAGAAGTGGGATGAAATGCCTCCCAGTTTGCCTTGCCATCAAACCTGGGAGACTTCATTGAGGGCGGAATTCCCCCATGCCAAGGAGCGTGGGGGAATGCGGGGGCCGCATGAGCAACCCGAGCACTGCTGGAGGGCCACACCGACAATATTTCAATTAAATTTTGCTAAAATGATTTTTGATATACCGTAAGATAAATAATAATAATAATAATATTTTCATTTAATAATATTTTCATTTAACCTAACTTATCTTTATACAAAAGCAGATGGCTTTTGATGGTTTTATTTTTAACACTTTCTTACACAACACTTCCTGATGTATAATACAATGCAAAAATTTCAATTTCTGTCACTTTATCCTGCATCCTCTTTGTTGTGAACGTAGCACGCCTGTAAGGTGATTGGCGAAGAAGGAGGAAGCATTGCTGTTGCGGAAATGAGGAGTGAGGATAGACGTGCGTGTGGAAAGAACGAGATAAGTTGAGCTGTGTTAGTATAGGTTGCTCAATAAATGTTTAAAAAGAGCATCAGACTTGGTGTGCACTTCTTCTGGACGCTACAATTGGTGTCAGAAGTGGGATGAAATGCCTCCCAGTTTGCCTTGCCATCAAACCTGGGAGACTTCATTGAGGGCGGAATTCCCCCATGCCAAGGAGCGTGGGGGAATGCGGGGGCCGCATGAGCAACCCGAGCACTGCTGGAGGGCCACACCGACAATATTTCAATTAAATTTTGCTAAAATGATTTTTGATATACCGTAAGATAAATAATAATAATAATAATATTTTCATTTAATAATATTTTCATTTAACCTAACTTATCTTTATACAAAAGCAGATGGCTTTTGATGGTTTTATTTTTAACACTTTTTTACACAACACTTCCTGATGTATAATACAATGCAAACATTTCAATTTCTGTCACTTTATTCTGCATCCTCTTTGTTGTGAACGTAGCACGCCTGTAAGGTGATTGGCGAAGAAGGAGGAAGCATTGCTGTTGCGGAAATGAGGAGTGAGGATAGACGTGCGTGTGGAAAGAACGAGATAAGTTGAGCTGTGTTAGTATAGGTTGCTCAATAAATGTTTAAAAAGAGCATCAGACTTGGTGTGCACTTCTTCTGGACGCTACAATTGGTGTCAGAAGTGGGATGAAATGCCTCCCAGTTTGCCTTGCCATCAAACCTGGGAGTCTTCATTGAGGGCGGAATTCCCCCATGCCAAGGAGCGTGGGCTGCACCTGTAGACGCTGCCTCTCTCCTTCCTCCCTCTCTCTCTCTCTTTGCGGCGAGCTCTTCACGTCCGGGATTCACACAGACATCTGCAGTGCTGCCGGCACCTTAAGTCCCCACTCAATGTCTTTTCCCTCCCGTTCCATCTTGACAAAGTCGCCCGTTCCATCTTGACAAAGTCGCCAGGAAACATCGTGGCACGTCCCTCCCGATGACGGAGGAGGCTGAGCACACAAGCAGCGCAGTATGCGCACACAAGCAGCGGCAGTATGCGCAAAGTTTTACTTCTGACACCAATTGTAGCGTCCAAAAGAAGTGCACACCAAGTCTGACGCTCTTTTTAAACTTTTATTGAGCAACCTATACTAACACAGCTCAACTTATCTCGTTCCTTCCACACGCACGTCTATCCTCACTCGTCATTTCCGCAACTCAAGAACACATCAACTTCAGCAGGTCGTTACACTATATTCTTTAAACACAGCAACATGTGTACCACAAATTAAGCACACGGCTTTACCTTTAATTTCTGTAAAGAAATACTTGGCAGTCCATGTCTTGTTGAAAACACGCCATTCGTCATCAACTTTTCTCTTTTTAGCATCTCTGGGATAACCGGGCATCACTTGTCGCTGTGCACCTTCACTCACAGGTTACACACGGACATATGCACATTAATAACACTTTTCAAAATAAAAGCAGCACAGTTGTATTGCACGCACGACATAGATGTTTTTTAAAATTTATTTTGTAATTTGTGATTGCCGCTGCGCGCACGAGCATACATCCACACGGAAGTAATACAAATAACGCTTTTCAAAACAAAAGCAGCACCGTTGTATTGCACACCCGAGATAGATACTTTTTAAAATGTATTTTGTAATTTATGATTGGCCTCACGCGGGCCGGACAGGGACGTACAAAGGGCCGGATGTGGCCCGCGGGCCGCAGAATGCCCAGGTCTGGCGTACACTCTAATTTATTAGACCGTAGAAGCCCTGAAAATTTGCTTTTCATTTGGTGAACAACCTTTCCTCACAGCCACATCTTTTATCCCACTGTCATGTGTTTCAGTGAAAACGTTGACACACATGTGCTCTCTCAGAAAATGTCACTTTTATGGAGGTCATGTGTCCCATTTGGCTTCTGGTGTCCCTCAAAGCCAAGAAAATCAGCTAAATCTCTCATGGACTCCAAAGTTAGATGTCAGCGCCCATCCATTTTTTACCGCTTGTCCCTTTCGGGGTAGCAGGGGGTGCTGGAGCCTATCTCAGCTGCATTCGGGCGGAAGGCGGGGTACACCCTGTACAAGTCGCCACCTCATCGCAGGGCCAACACAGATACACAGACAACATTCACACTCCCATTCACGAACTAGGGCCGATTTAGTGTTGCCAATCAACCTATCCCCAGGTGCATGTCTTTGGATGTGGGATGAAGCCGGAGTACCCGAAGGGAACCCACGCAGTCACGGGGAGAACATGCAAACTCCACACAAGCTCAAAAACACAAAAAATCTTATTTTCCTACTCGCTCTAACTCGGCCATTTCTCCACTTTTCTATATAATTTTACACGCATTTCTGCAGCCGTAGACCTTTGAGTCGTATAACTTGGTATATGAAACATGCTGACTGTTATCATGCTATCGTTAGCACACATGCTAAGTGTTACCATTTTTATTTAAACATGCTACTGTTTTAGGCTAGCTTTGTGGCTCATTTTGTACAGTTACACCTAAAACTCACGGATTCAGACACTGTTGGCACCATCTAATAAGTATGTCGGCTTCCGGCAACCCCCGGCCAGAGGTCCAGGGCACAGATAGCAGGCCCATCAAAATGTTCTAGTTTTTTAGTATAGTGGTAAAATTAAAGCCTGAATGTCTACATTTTTACTTTAATCCTATACAATTAATAATTAAGAGTCTTTGTATTGTATGACTCTTATTTAATGTATAATATATTTTCAATTTCATTCGATATATGTTTTGAGTATATTTTATTATACATCCCAGGACAAACTGTGGTCTCATCAGAAGCATGCCCAGATGCAGTAGGGAGTGCATACAGATACGTGGAAAGAATAGACCCTACTTGAGGAAGTTCCACTCCTCAATGTGTTAATGACTTGGGTACACTCACGCGCTCTTGTTTACTTTGTTTCGGGGGGAAAAAGAGAACATGAGAAGTGGCTTAGCACGTGCCATCATTTGATACTCAGCTTGTGTGTGTGCCTGTTGAGGAACAGCATGTGCGTGTTTTGTGTATGACGCACATCCGTTCTTCTGTTGGCCTTTTGGCGACTTTTTTGCATGCCGGGAACAATTGCAAAATCAAGTTTCTGCCTTCAGGGGCCCAAAAGTGTTTTGAGGACCAATTATGAGCAATGAGGAAGAAAAAAGTAACTTATGGTCATGTTAGGAGCTGTTGGGCTCACTAAACATTTGATTTAAAAGTTGATTAAAGCTTATTTCTCACATGTATACAGTTTCAATATGATACATCACATGTTTACATAATGTGTAAAATATGTGATGTAAATGTGTTAAAACACAAAACTGCTGCTGTTCAAATTGACTTTTCCCCTTGAATAAGTTTTGCATTTATGCATAAAATACAGTAACAACACAGCCATGGCCTTTTTGATAGACTGCGAGCGTTTTAGATGTGAGCATAAAGCTTTGAAACAAAACAAACTTGTAAAATGCACGCAGCAGCCAGGCATCAGCCAACCCCTATATAAATCCACATTCTTCTCATGTAATGTGATCAAATTCCTCTTAATTTTCCCCTCCTTTTAGGGAATCCTCCTTTTTAAATTTCTGCAGACTCACCTGATATGGCTCAAAAGGAGGAAAACTTGTATAAAAAAACAAAACAAAAAAAGTCACAATCATATTTATTCAAAAACTGTATAAAAATATTAGCTTTTACATATTTTCAACTAAAATTGAAATATTCTTAAAGTATTTTGACACTCATGGAGGTATGTGGTTAAATACATTTATTTTTTTCATTATTAAATTATTCCATTATTTTACATATTGACATGGTCTGAAGTATTCATTTAATAATATATACAGTATAGGCCAAAATTTTGGACACACCTCATTCAATGCATTTTCTAATTTTTCATGCTTATTTACATTGTAGATTGTCACTGAAGGCTTCAAAACTATAAATGAACACATGTGATGTTATGTACTTAACAAAAAAAGTGAAATAACTGAAAACATGTTTTATATTTTAGTTTCTTCAAAATAGCCAGCCTTTGCTCTGATTACTGCTTTGCAGTCTCGGCATTCTCTCGAAGAGCTTCAAGCACACCTGAAACCAAGAGGCAGTCACCTGAAATGGGTTTCAGGTGTGCTTGAAGCTCTTCGAGAGAATGCCAAGAGTGTGCAAAAATTTGAGAGCATTAATTAATTACAAATACAGTATATTATTTCAGTATTCAATTATTAATAAATGCCTGTTTTAACAACAATCAATCAATCAATGTTTAATTATATAGCCCTAAATCACAAGTGTCTCAAAGGGATGCACAAGCCACGACATCCGCGGTACAGAGCCCACATAAGGGCAAAGAAAAACTCACAACCCCAATGGGACGTCGATGTGAATGGCTATGAAAAACCTTGGAGAGGACCGCATATGTGGGTGACCACTCCCCCCCACCCCCTCTAGCTACACTAACATTAAGAAATTGTAGTTTTCTCATATCACAAACCCCTTTTTATGTAACTAAGTAAGGTAATCACTGTACATATAATATAAGAAACACCTCTGTGTGATGCACAACATTGCAAACTACAACCACAATGACAAGCTGTATGATTTACCGATAATTTTGTGTTTTCAGAAATAATTGTGAAATCATCAGGCATTCTAGCTTAGTTCCTCACTGGCTTACTGTAAGTGCGGTAAAGTTAAACTTGGCCTTGAAATTGTTACATAACTGCTGTGTCAAACAACACAACCCTGTTGTCTCGTGGTCATGACATTATAGGAGCAACGCACTCATTTCTTTCCTTTCCTCCTTATTGTCAGAAATCAACCCTTCTGCAAAGGAAATGGGAAATACTTACACAATTGAAGCAGTGCGTCAAATTACACTAAGAACACAATGTGTGACTTGTAGAGGAACAAGACATTTTGTTTTGTCTGGAATATTGGACTTTTTCCTCTCAAGGGAAAAAGCAATGATGTCATGGCAGCACCAGATTTGACTGGATGAGATTGAGTTTAGGGCGTTCAGGGCCACCAGGGGGCGTATTTGTACGGTATCTGAAGAGGGTTAAAATCATCCATCCATTTTCTACTGCTTGTCTAATCATAAAAAATAAAATAAAGTACAAGTAAATGATCACTGAAATCTAATTAATTTTTTATTGTAATGTCAAGTTTTAATCCAAAAATAAGTGAGTTTTCTAATATAATTAATTATGACTAAACTGTAACAACAATAAAAGCTAATAGACCTTAAAATAAAACCGGTTCTGAAATATGACTCTAGAATCAAAATAAACAACTGCTATAAAATGCTGATTATCAGGTATTCTGTCTTTTTTACTAGTACAGTATGATAGATAGATAGATAGATAGTACTTTATTGATTCCTTCAGGAGAGTTCCCTTAGGAAAATTAAAATTCCAGCAGCAGAGTACAGAATTGAGATATAATTTAAAAAGTAAATAATAAATAATGCGGTTATATGTTAATACATAACTAATACTAATACACATCAAATAATGAGGAAATATACTACTACTACTAATAAAATAATTGCTGACATCCTGTGATTCATTATACATTTTAAGTCTCATGCTAATTGAGTACAATATGAAATAAGAACAGAGTAAAAGAAAATAATGAATATGAAACAAAAATAATTAAAATGGTATGCTCTGATTTATTAGCAACATTACAATCATCAATTCGTATTTATTATAAATACCAAAATACATCTATTAAAATAGAAAGTACAACATATTCATGATATCTTTATTTAACATTAAAATTATGATAGGGCTGTCAGAAATACAGAGGCAACACGTGATTAATCACAAAAATATCACATTCACCATGTATATGAAGTACAAAGATTAATCATGCAATTTATTTTGACTTTTGCCTTGACCGCGGATAGTTACCTGGAAGGTGTCGAGGGTTGATATACGGTCAGTTATCAGGTCAATGCATACGCCAAGTGCAAGGATAAGTGAGGAGTTGGATTTTAGATCAAACAGTTATCAAGTGTTTTGCTAATAAATGACATGCATTCAAGTAAAGCATTTGGAAAACAATCCTGGATGACATTCTGACAATACAATTGCTTGTGTCCAAATATTGGGCTCTTTAAGGTGATTTAATGTATGCTAGCAAGTAATTAGATAATCATGATTACTCTGAATTCAAAAGTGTGAATAATCATAATCAATCCAAATTCAAAAATGTGGATCATGATTAATCCAAATTCAAAGGTATGGATCATCATGATTAATCCAAACTCAAAAATATGAATAATTATGATTAATTCATATTTAAAAGTGTGTATAATCATGATTGAGCCAATTTCAAAAGTGTGGAGAATCATGATTAATCCTAATTCAGATGTGTGGATAATCATGATTCATCCTAATTCAGATGTGTGGATAATCATTAGTCCTAATTCAAAAGTGTGGACAACCATGATAATCCAAATTCAAATGTGTGAATAACAATGGTTAATACAAATTCAGACGTGTATATAATCATGATTAATTCTGTGGATAATCATGATTAATCCAATTCTAACGTGGGATTAATCATATTCCAATGTTGGATTTAATCCTGATTAATCCAATTCAAACGTGGGAATAATTTAGATAATACAATTGAAATGTGTGTTTAACCATGAATAATCCAAATTGGAAGTGTGAATAATCATGTATAATCCAAATTCAAAAGTTTGGATTGATTGATGATTAATCTAATTCAAACGTGATGAATTATGTATACCGTATTTTTCGGACTATAAATCGCAGTTTTTTTCATAGTTTGGCTGGGGGTGCGATTTATACTCGGGAGCAATTTATGTGTGAAATTATTAACACATTACCGTAAAATATCAAATAATATTATTTAGCTCATTCACTAAGAAACTAGACGTATAAGATTTCATCGGATTTAGCGATTAGGAGTGACAGATTGTTTGGTAAACGTTTAGCATGTTCTATATGTTATAGTTATTTGAATGACTCTTACCATAATATGTTACGTTAACATACCGGGCATGTTCTCAGTTGGTTATTTATGCCTCATATAACGTACACTTATTCAGCCTGTTGTTCACTATTCTTTATTTATTTTAAATTGCCTTTCAAATGTTTATTCTTGGTGTTGGGTTTTATCAAATAAATTTCCCCAAAAATGCGACTTATACTCCAGTGCAATTTATATATGTTTTTTTCCTTCTTTATTATGCATTTTCAGCCGGTGCGACTTATACTCCGGAGCGATATATACTGCGAAAAATACGGTAATTCAAATTAAAAAATGTGATTAGCTGTAAAAGTACAGTATAGCATTGCATGAAGCCAGATTGCGTATGGGGGAAGATTCTGCCAAATGTCCACAGGGTGGATCGTTTTGAGGGTGTCCAGTTTGGGAGGCTTCGGCTCAAATCTGTATTTTTGGATGAGGTTCTCCTGAAGGCCTCATTAAACTTTGATCTTCAGTGTTTATTGTGGCCGTTGGCAGCTGAGTGTGAAGCTTCTGAGACTCAGCACCTCCAACTCTGAGGCCTTAGTTCTCTCCGGATAAGGACGGGAATGCACCCTTTGGGTTGGGAGTGACGTCTTGCCTAGGCGCAGGAGTTCAAGTATCTCGGAATGTTGGTCACGATTGAGGGAAGGCGGGAGCGATCCAAATCATATCAAGGAAACTTGGGTTGGTGATAGCACACACACACGCATTTTGGTGCGAGCGACACGTCCCCGTCAGTTACACAAACGTCGCCTTATCCTTCACATAGCACACAGCTCCAGCCTGAGACAGGCAGGCAGGAAGCTCGTCACTGTTCTGTCGCCTGTGGTTATGTCACCTCTTGTCCCACTGTCCTATCACGTACCTCATCCCCGCCACTCCAGCCCACACCCTCAGGCCAGCATTATCTAAACCAGAGAGGCGAGGGGGGTGGCGTCATACGTCCATGACACCTGCAGTCACGACCTCTTGTTGGGGAGTTTGCGTCACCAGAGGCAGCTCTGATAGTGCGCTTGATTATCATTAGTGGTGGGGGTGGGTCAATAGCGATGGAAATAGCTCTGCTCTGTGGACGTTTTAGCTATACTGCGTGATTGAGGTATTTATGTAGTACTACTGCTTTTCTAGCGCACTCTGTCCAGCTGACTTGCATGATTTTGTGTACCATACAATAAAACAAAAAGGGCTGTCAAATTTAATCAGTTAACACATTTGATTAATCACAAACATTAATTGCATCAATCATGTTTAAATGCAGATTAATCACCTATTTATTTTGAGCGCACATAGCGTGAATGGTTACACGAAAGGGGGTGCAGGTTGTTATACGGTTATGCAGTTCATATCAGTACAAAGACAAGTCAGGAGACTCAGTGGCAAATTGCGCTGAAAAATAACCTGTTAGGAAATTTTGAGCAAATAAATTACGTATTAGGAAAACATTTTAAATAAGAAATTGTGTATGAAATTTTGACAATAAAATTGCACTGGTGTCACAATACGAGGGTATTTTTTTAAATAACAATTTTGCAAGCAAGTAATTTACTGTGAAAAGTGTGCTTAATTGTGATTGATTTTTTTTGTCAGATTAATCACACTAAGTGTGATTAATCATGTTTAATCACAATAAACAGGGTGGTTGATTGTATTAATCGTAACTAATCACAATTAAAAAGTGTGATCAATCGTGGTGATACTTTTATTCACAATGTGAGCAGCATACCTCCTTACTCCCATTACTACATTGTACACATTTCTGATAAACTCAGACTCTTGTAGAATATTACCTTGGACTTCTTGTTCTTTCCAAAGTCTTCCAAATGAGGAATTATTCTTGAGCTGAGAGGAAGGCAGAATGATGGAGAAAATTGTGAGGATTTACTTTTGTATCTCATTGCACTGTACTGGTACGGTAAAAAAAAAAAAAGGAATAAATCTTGAGTTTGTCCTCTAAGAAGCAGATGGAGACAAACATGTATTATTTTATTTTACGATGCCACCACAAATAGACGCCCTGGAGGAGAATCAGATGAGATTACACATGAAGCAAAGGGAGGCGATGACAAATGCAAAGCAATGCGACTGTTTTCTCAGAATCTCAAAATTCTAAATTCTCTCTTCCCACGTCACATGACGGACCACTTGGCAACTGGAGGGGATGGTGGCCAGCTCAAACCAACTCTTTCACTTTTCCTATTGGTTGCCTAAGGGTGTTTATTGTTTATTACTCTTCTCACGTTGCTTTTTCAGAATTGGGATGAAGACCATGTTGGGGAAAGAATGCCATGGAGCAGACTTTCAAAAAGAAGTCCTGAAGTCTGGATCAACACTGTGGTCAATACTGGGTCACTGAATACTTCTTTATGGAAGATATCCCATGGTACGTAAACTGTAAGGTGCCATTAAATGTATGCGTATATGTAATATGCGTGTTAATATGTATTAACCCCTTACTGATTAAATGAATTGATTCCCACATGCTAACTTGTATAAATGAAAAAGTATTTCAGCTATAATGTTACACTAAAATATCATGATTTCTTCTTTGTCCTGTGTCACACATGCCTCTTCCACAGGTTGACATAATTTAGAGGTTTGTAGGTTATGTTTTTGCATAATCGTGCACCATCCACATAGATGTGATGACAACATGACCACCTGATGTAGAAGAAAAAAAAAACAGTTATTCTGAAACAGACTCCTTACTTTTCAGCACATCATATGACCTCTTGGGTTCCCAGCATCACCGGGCTGAGGCTCAACCTCATCTGGCAAATCTGGGTGTTGTCACCTCGTACATAAAACACTCAGACAGTAGCTGATCATTTGCTCATTAGAAATCCTGGAAATGGAAATAC
This sequence comes from Entelurus aequoreus, assembly GCF_033978785.1. Lineage (NCBI taxonomy): Eukaryota > Metazoa > Chordata > Actinopteri > Syngnathiformes > Syngnathidae > Entelurus > Entelurus aequoreus. The sequence continues at coordinate 12,594,853 of NC_084744.1, forward strand.
ATTTTCATCCATCGTAAAACTTTTTTAATTCCATAGGCAATGTTTGTCACATAACGTAATTTCATACAATTGTAAAAAGAACTGTAACCTACATGTTTTTTTAAAAGGGGAATTTTACTCTTGAAATGTTTCCTATCATTCACAATCTTTTTTTTAAGACAAGACCACATGTTTTTATTTTTAAATGCATTCTAACTAGTAAATAAACTTTAGCAAAAGTCATTTTACAATGGAGCTAATGGATTTTTTCTATTCCGTCAGTAAAGTGGTCTAAAAAAACTTCCAAACATCTCCATTAACTTTATATGTACATGCGGTAATATATGTAATGTAGTAACAGGCACTTTCATAATACCATGTAATATTTACGTAACTGCCAGCATAAATTTCACAGACTCATCCCAACGGTCACTATTTCCTTCAACAACATTACTACTAATCACGCAGACTTCATAGGGCCAACAACTATTGCTTTGGGACAAGTGATGATCCAGAACCTTATATTTTTTAACGTCAATATAAATAAGGAGGATGATCTGCACATTTTAGAAGCTGGGTGCTAAACAGATCCAGATTTAGTGAAACTATGACCTACAGGCACTTCCGAGTTTCAGGCGAGGGTCCGTTTATTTGCCTGCATCAGTGCAGATTTGGGTGTAGAGGCAAATATATAAGGGATCATTAAAAAATATTTAAAGTGGAATGGATGATTTATACAGTCTTAAGAAAAATATTTTTTGCAAGATTAAAACCATTCATCATCACTAAAGTATACACTACTGCTCACTTTGACCTCACTTCCTTGACATTCACATGGATTTAGAGAAGAAAACATTAGAGGCACATCATGTCTTTACTTCAGAGCGGTTCACAAATGAAACATTAATCTGTGAAAGACAACGTTGGACTTATTCGTGCATCGCTAAATATCATACTTGATTTATATAACGAGTGCCGTGCTGCTGTGATTGTGACGCTTAAGAGAAAAAGGTTAAGTTTAGTGTTTTGCAGTTAATTTCCTGCTCCAAATATTAGTCTTATTTCCAATTCATGTCTGCAGTTGTTTTTATGGGTCATTATTTAGCTGTGTATGTCTCTATTGTTCAGCAATGTTTGCTAGCGATATCAACATTCAGTATATGCTGTTGAGCCTATGAGAGATGTATTCATCTAGTTTATTAATACTATTAGGATATTTTCTTGACGCTAACAAATATCTCCAAAGACGCTATAATGTGGTCATCCGTCTCGAATAAAGCACTTTTCCTACACAACAACAAAGCTTTTAGTTTCTGTTCTGAAAATCGGCAACGAAAATACTGTGGATTGGACCAACTTTCACAATAGGTATTACCAAGACATATGACGTTAGTTTATTTGCACAAGCAGGTCTTCGTAGTCAGTGGCATGCCAGACTATTTTTTTCAGGGGTGGCACAAGGGTGGCACCTAGTTCTGCAGAGGTGGCACGCATATAACAGTCAGTCTACCCCAGGAGCAGCTATAGCTACTATAGTAGTTTACCATGGTTACCACCACCAAGTATGGAGTTAATTTTTTTGTAAGGTAATTGCTGACATTAAACAATATTGCAAAGCTTTGAACTATTATAGTATGTCAAACAACTTGCCACAGTTGGCGAAAAATACAAATAAAGTGTGTCAAATTTCCTCTTTTAATAAAGTAAAATTGTAACATCCATAAACATTTGTTTATATTTAAACCGATTATGTCCTCATTCAAATCCACTCTTGCTGGCAAAATAATAATTTTACAATTTACACAGTGTGCCTTTAAAAGTGTTTGCACAGCAAATAAATGACCTGGACTGAGTAGAACTAGAATCACGGTGGAATAACAAAAGATGGTGGGACTGAGATAACGTTCAAAACAGATGAAAATGCCTGTTCTTATGCTGGCAAACACTTAAAACACGTTTGTGTAAATAATATATTGTAATTAAAATGCCTAGCGTTGGGTGAAGGACCAGGTACGTCTGGAACCTGGCTGCTCATCATCTGTCATCATCGATCAAAAAACAATGCCCGCCACCCCGATATGTGGGCGTTGATTAAGATTGCCTGTCACTACAATATGAAGTATAAACGATAAAACATTATATACTAAGAGTATGTGAACCATTCTTACCTTGTTTATTTTCCTGACGACCTCGTAAAAGGTTTTATAATCCATCAGAAATATCAAGCCATCCATCCATTTACTATCGATGTCCCTCAAGCAACAAAAATGCATCAAACATGTCGAAATGTGGAGAGTGTTTTGCATAAAACCCATCAGGTCTACAAAATGGGTTAAATGAGTGTATTTTTTAATTTATGTATGGAACTATTAGAGATTTTTTTTAATGTCCACATATATCGATGGGTAAGTTGTGTGTTTTTGTATCACGTCTTAACGTTCTGTGTTGGTTTTTGACTAATTAGACCATGAGCTGGAAAGGTTGTTCAAATTAGTCTGTGCATTATTTACTCCTGGTACGTGGTTAACAGTAATCACTGTGGCTCGCACCCGCTAGGCAGCATATCTAATTTCAATAACTAATCCGTGGACTGTAGTTTGGGCACCACTGAATTAAGCAATTATTTGGGGTACCGCTAGATTGAGTCCAAGTGGTACGCGTAACACATTTGAATAAAACTGCTTCAAGTCGTTCGCCTCTGAAGTGGGGTGCCACGTGGCAGTGCAGGGTTGAAATTCTACTGAATTTGCATTAAATCAGGTTGTTTTAGCTAATAATCATGCTGCAAGATCTAGCATGTTGCATTCAATCAATCAATCAATCAATGTTTATTTATATAGCCCTAAATCACAAGTGTCTCAAAGCATTCAATGTTTATCCCCATTAATTTCCCATATATTCCCGTTAATTCCCATGGAAAGTTTTCAACTTTTGAATATTCCCGGAATTTTGCAACCCTAGACCTAATCACTCTTACTATCGATCATACTCTGGTATCGACACCCCCAATTTATGGATCGCCTTACATGTTGTGTACTGACTGTGACAATATTGAAACGCCAACAGTTGTTGTTGTATTAGTCTTTTTTAAAAGTCTCATTAATCCTGTATTTTCCGGACTATAGAGTGCACCGGTAAATAAGCCGCTCCCGGTAAATTTTAGAAGAAAACAAAAATATTTATATTACCCGCTACAGACTGCAAGCCGCAGATACTGTATATCCATTGTGAAATTAGTTATTTCCACAGGAAGATTTTATATGTTTATTTACATACCTTTATTGTTTCCAAACCGTGTCTGTAACACAGCAGTAAAACGGTTCATTAAACAAAACAGAAGTCATCGTCATTGACCCACGCTGCGGAAACTCTCTTTCCAATCAGCTAGACAGTCCACAGTGACGTTTTGATGAATTTACTGAGTATTTTGTAAAACGGAAACAATACAAACAGACTGCCGTTGTAAGTTAATAATACTAACACGGACATCTGTTAGCATATTAGCTAATGGCGCTAACTTCGTTACACTACGATAGCACTTACAAATATGCATAAAAACACCCCAACAAACATCACAACTGGGACGGTTTAAAGTAAGAATTGTTTGTTATATTGTAAAACTTACAATTGTGCTTGGAGCGACGAATGAAGAATCCATACGAGTAGAAACGCTATGAATAATTAGAAGACTGAACGGCACTTCTACTTCTGGTTCCACCTTGCAGGCATTCAGCCAGCTGCACCTGTAGTGAGCAAACTCGTCCAAAAGCAGACGCCACAGCACAAACAATAACACAGTATTTAAGTGTCTTTGCATGTGTTGAATGGCTGTCGGCGAAGAAAAACCCATAAAGTAGCTGCACTGTTTTATAAGCCACAGGTTTCAAAGCATAGGAAAACGTTGCGGCTTACAGTCCAGAATTTACAGTACTTGTTAATATCTGCTTATTTTCTGCTTTAATGTCTTCAACATTTATTTCTGGTTGTTTCAAGATAGATTAGCGGTCCTCTTAAAAGGGAGACATTCCTTTCAAAGAGCCGTTCAAAAGACTGACTTGTTGTTATAGTGCTTTTTTTCAACTTTTGTTTTATCAAGGAAACGGAATCAGAATCAGAAATACTTGAATAAACAATCACTGATAGCCATTGTAAGGTTTGAATGTTGCATTCTGTGGCCAGAGTAGTCCTGCCAGGTGCTCCCAGTGGACCTCTTGTGTCTGTTACAAAAGCAGAAAATGCTTGATGAATAAACAAATACAACGTTGAATATGAATTCACTTATATTTTCCCTTCTTTTTGTCTCCCCCCCCCCCCGTGACCTTGCACAGCTCTGGCTTACGCAACATTCACAGAGCCGAATGACCTAGAAGTGTGTGTGTGAGCGAGTGAGGTCAGTGCTACTTAAACACACTTATTTTATGCTGCACGTTATTAGCATGCAAATACAATAAGTGCTTGTGTTGCATATTAATTAAGGCAGCCCAGGGACTTTGGAATATAAATTATAAATTATATTTGTGAGTCATTTTTACTGCGACTCAGGCTTTTCCATTTTGACGGCCACCTATCATTTTCCTCCTCCATCTCCTACGTCAATGCCTACTGACAGCTGGGTCACCGGGTTTTCCTGCTCTGAGCCCCATGAGAGGTGCAGCCGGTCAGGCAGCCATGCATGCTTGCTTTTACAAGCTCATGTTTGCAGCCTGCAGGATCTCAGCGCTTTTTCAAGCTTGATTCTATTAGCTCTTTATCCAGCAAGGAACCATATTTGGTAACTTCCTGTAAGAGTGGACGTTGTCCAAAATGTGATGCGATAGCCTCCCCTACAAGGCAGTAGAACGACACAAAGGCGGGGAAATATGTATGATGAATTAAATTGGATATGATAAAAAAAATATTACAATGTGTTTTTTTGTTTTTAAAATAAAAAGCCGTAGTTGGTTATTAGGGTACTTTCTTCTCAAACGGAATAGTTCCTAAAGATTCACCTATACAGTATGGCTTCTCAAATAATGTAAAATTAGCAATATAATAATGCAATTTTTTTTAATTATACACTAAATACAGTACATTTAACTAATGTGGGCGAGTCCTGTAATATACTGCAATAATATTATATAAACACATCCATCCATTTTCTACCACTTATCCCTCTCGGGCACCGTGCTGAATTGAAATTTAAAATACTGCAATATTTTTTTCCAAATCTAATAATAATTGACAAACAAAATTATAATAATTTTTTAAAAATAAAAATATATATAAAAGTCATAAGTAAGTAAGCATCCCAATGTCCTGCAATAATATTGTATATGTTATACATATCAATAAACTAAACAATACATGACTAAACAAAAGGATAATGTATAAAAACACATTTAAACATTATGTTGAAAATAATAGTTATCCTTGATATACTGTATTCATATTCTTTACATGATTCTAAATGAGTATTCTGTATTAGAAAATAAATATTTAAAAAAATTTACAAAAGTATAAACAAATATTTTTGGGAATTTTATTTAAAAATAACTGACAATGAACAAATAAACACAGTTATGTGTAAAAACTAAGGGGACCAAGGTACAGCATGTGTTACTGTACTGCAATATTGTTCTGCATATACTTTTATAGTTTAAACGATATTATACACAAGCACGTTTCAAAATTATACAACAAAGTCTTGAAATAAAATGAATAAAGCAGAAAAATATACTTAGCATTTTGCATTCAATTTCTGTAAGTAATTTCAATTAAGCAAATACAATGTCTTAAAACTATTATTAAACATGTAATAGGAAACAAGTGTAAGAAAATACATATTTAAACTTGAAGAACATTAAATATATGTCAAAATACTTATACAAATGTAATAAAAAGTTAAACAAGTCTCTAAATGGACTGCTAGATTTGTCAATAAAACAGTAGGAAGTTGCCATCTTTGCAAGTGTCCTATTACTACATAATACTAATACAACAGGGAGCTTACTATATAAAGTCATATATAGTATAATATATTAGTATGTTGATCAATATGCATACATTCATATGCTACCACATCCATTTTAAGCTAGACTGAGCAGACAGTCACGCTTACAGTTGCTCACAGTTACTACTGTCTGTCACGTTGCCATGGTGATGCCCTCGGCATCCTAGTTGCCATCTCCATCATCATCATCGGTCAGTCAGCGGCGTGTTTAGAAACCCGGCTGCCTGGCGGCTTGCGTTACACGGCTGAAAGGCGAGGAGCGGCGACAAACTAGCGCAGAAAGAAAGACAATCCGCAAAAGGAGCTATAACGGCACACAGCTGCTCAGTGCAGCCATAATGGAAAGGCATTTCTGCAATGGAACACTCACAGCGCCGCCAAAGCCTGCTGTAGAATATTAACAGAGGCCCAACGTGCGTCATAACCCTCACAGCTGACAGCCTCTCTCGCTAACTGTGTGTAGTCTGCTGTACGCCGACCACTTAGTGACAGATGAAGCGTTAAAAGGCTTTGATTTGTATACAAATGGACTCATGTTTACGTCACATAAATCAAGTAACAACGCCCAAAATGGCTGTAATATACATGCCGGGCCTGTAGGCGGTGCTTTCACACATTAGCATCGTGTGTAGTTGGTTTGCCAACTACCTATTAAACCAATAGGGGTCTTGCATATGGTGATTAACGCTGCGTTCAAGACTCCTGGGATGTTTGAAAGACATAACTTGCCACTTACACAAACCAAACATTGGAGCAGCAACTGGCAACCTCAATCATTTTTATTCAAATAAGCAATACCAACTCAAAAACTGCATATTTAAATATAATCAGAAGGATATGCAGTAGGAAATGGATGGATGCATATAGGCAATACATTTGATGATACAGTAATAGTAATATAGTCATTGAAATAGGAATAAAAAGGGTAAACTAAGGCAGTGTTTTTCAACCTTTTCTGAGCCAAGGCACATTTTTTTCATTGAAAAAATCTCGAGGCACACCACCAGCAGAGAACGTTAAAAAATGAAACTCAGCAGCCGATATTGACAGTAAAAAGTCGTTCTCGCAATTCTTGGATATGAATTCAAACCATAATCAACCATGCATCACTATAGCTCCTATTAAGTTAAGTTAAGTTAAAGTGCCAATGATTGTCACACACACACTAGGTGTGGCGAAATTATTCTCTGCATTTGACCCATCACCCTTATTCCACCCCATGGGAGGTGAGGGGACTTAGACTTAGACTTAGAAAATCTTTATTGTCCCCGAGGGGCAATTTGGTTTGCAGCAGTAGTCATAAAAAACAAGGTTCAACAGTAAAATACAAGGTGCAACAGTAAAAACGAAGTACAACAGTAAAATCAAGGTACAACAGTAAAACAAGGTACAAATACATAAAATACATACAACATACAAACCATCATGAAAGCCTTGAGCTAAAAACTAAAAACATATGTAACACAATAAAAAGTAATCATCACACGTCGCTTCCCACTAAAGTGACTGCATAGCAGCTAAGCTTGTTTAAGAAGCTCATTTATAAAGGAAACAGCTGAGGGAACAAAGGATCTTATGTATCTGTTGTTTTTGGCCTTTCTATTAGTAGGGGCGTACCTGCATCCTGAGGGTAAGAGTCTAAACAGTGGGAGCAGAGGGCAGCAGCGGTGTACTGTCACAACCTGTCACATCACACCGTGACTTATTTTGGAGTTTTTTGGTGTTTTCCTGTGTTTTATTTTAATTATTGTCTTGCGCTCCTATTTTGTTGTTGATTGTCATGTCATGTACGGATGTACTTTGTGGACGCCGTCTGCTGCTCCACACGCTGTAAGTCTTTACTGTCGTCCAACATTCTGTTTTTGTTTACTTTGCAGCCAGTTCAGTTTTAGCTTTGTTTTGCATAGCCATCCCTAAGCTTCAATGCCTTTTCTTAGCGGCACTCGCCTTTTGTTTATTTTTTGGTTTGCGCATTAGATACCTTTTTACCTGCACGATGCGTCTCGCTGTCGCCTGCATATTGTGATCACGCCAAACCAGCCACCCCCGCGACCCTATAAGGGACAAGCGGTAGAAAATGGATGGCTGGATGGATCGGTTGAAAAAGTATATTAAAAAGTGAAGGGCAGCACGGTGGAAAAGGGGTTAGTCTATGTGCCTCACAATACAAAGGTCTTGCGCAGTCCTGAGTTCAATCCCGGGCTCGGGATCTTTCTGTGTTCTCCCCGTGACTGCGTGAGTTCCCTCCGAGTACTCCGGCTTCCTCCCACTTCCAAAGACATGCACCTGGGGATAGGTTGATTGACAACACTAAATTGGCCCTAGTGTGTGAATGTTGTCTGTCTATCTGTGTTGGCCCTGTGATGAGGTGGCGACTAGTCCGGGGTGTACCCTGCCTTCCGCCCGAATGCAGCTGAGATAGGCTCCAGCACCCCCCGCGACCCCAAAAGGGAAAAGCGACAAAAAATGGATGGATGGATTAAAAAGTAAATACGTTGAAATTGAAATTTTTAGGATTTCTTCCGTTTAAAATACTGCTAGGTTTCTGGGTATAATGGTAAATTGATAATTTATATGAAAGTAAATATTTGTCTTTAATATAAATTAAAAACTATACATTTAACTTGAAAAAAACACTAAGTATATCTGCATAGGGATGAAAACCATTAAAATATTAAACAAGTAAATGAATTAAATAGACATACTTCTAAGAAAATATGACTTAAATTGTGATGAGTCGAATGCAGAGATAACATTCACTTGCACATGCTCTAGCTGGAAGTGTGAAATGCCCCAGTTTCCTGGAATGCATCATCCCGTCCTGTTGAAGGAATGTTGTTCTTTTAATTGCGTTGACAGACGCGCTATGTTCATGTGACGCTCGTACATTCCTGCGCCGCTGCCACACTTTGCTTGGACGTGCTGTTACTCCGCTGAAAATCCCTGTGAGTTCTTTGAAAACGTGTTTGTTGACTTCTGAGCGCACAAAACATTCACTCTCTCCCTGCCCCATTAGGAGCTGTGACGCACACTCCCGCTCTGCCCTCACGTACCTTCACGTCGCAGCAACCTTATCTTAACTTATCTTGGTCTCCTATGGTGTTGCCGTTTACCAGAGGGGTCCCTGCATTCTGTCACGTGACCGACACCCCGAGTGCGATACTTCTTTCACTTGTAAGTCTTTCGCACTTGTTGTTGTGTTGGAATGTGCACGTTAGCTACAGCACTGACATGTGGGCTGCTAATTGCTTTTCGCTACATACCTCCCTAAAGGTCACACGCCTACTCTACAGCAGTGTTTTTCAACCACTGTGCCGCGGCACACTAGTGTGCCGTGAGATACAGTCTGGTGTGCCGTGGGAGATTATCTAATTTCACCTATTTGGGTTAAAAATATTATTTGCAAACCAGTAATTTTAGTCTGCAAATTATGTGTTGTTGTTGAGTGTCGGTGCTGTCTAGAGCTCGGCAGGGTAACCATGTAATACTCTTCCATATCAGTAGGTGGAAACCGGTAGCTAATTGCTTTGTAGATGTTGGAAACAGCGGGAGGCAGCATGCAGGTAAAAAGGTGTCTAATGCTTAAACCAAAAGTAAACAAAAGGTGAGTGCCCCTAAGAAAAGGCATTGAAGCTTAGGGAAGGCTATGCAGAACGAAACTAAAACTGAACTGGCTACAAAGTAAACAAAAACAGAATGCTGGACGACAGCAAAGACTTACTGTGGAGCAAAGACGGCGTCCACAATGAACATCCGAACATGACATGACAATCAACAATGTCCCCACAAAGAAGGATTAAAAACAACTGAAATATTCTTGATTGCTAAAACAAAGTAGATGAGGGAAATATCGCTCAAAGGAAGACATGAAACTGCTACAGGAAAATAAGAAAGAAAAAGCCACCAAAATAGGAGCGCAAGACAAGAACTAAAACACTACACACAGGAAAACAGCAATAAACTCAAAATAAGTCAGGGCGTGTGATGTGACAGGTGGTGACAGTACACCTACTTTGAGACAAGAGCTATATTGATGCATGGTTGGTTATGGTTTAAATTCATATCCAACAATTGCGACAACAACTTTTTATTGTCTGAGTTTCATTTTTTAATGATTTCTGCTGGTGCAGGGCCTCCGGATTTTTTAAATGAAAAAAAAATGTGCCTTGGCTCCAAAAAGGTTGAAAAACCCTGGTATAAAGGATCTCTGACAAGCATGTTTTGCTGTGTTCTTAAACACGCATAGGGGGCTTGTCTTATAGGATTTTTACCTACACTTGCTGCAATAGGTCATTTTCCACTGAGGGCCGCACACTGAAAAATCGAAGCATGCGGGGGCCATTTTGATATTTTCCATTATTGAAACTAATACAATATAAATGTTTTTTTTTCATGTTTAGGGCTCCCCTCAAGTTTGGTCCTGGGGACCAGTTTTATTTTTGTATTTACAGACAGACATAGTTTTGTATTTCAATATTGTTTCTTTTGTTAATATCAGATCCGTTCTGCAAAAAGGTCATCCCTAGAAGCACACATCTTATGGACAGGGAACCAAATTTAAAATATACATCATCATATAATATACAAAATACAGTACAATCCGATACATTTCAAAATCTACCCACCAAATACCCATTTACAATTTCATTTATAAATAAAAAAAGAATCTTTAAATCCACCAAATCAATCTCACTATCCTATTATTCAAATTTGATTAAAAGATTGCATCTTGAAGATCTGCCATAATCTCATCATACATACAGAGGTCAAGACCAAAATTATGCGACTAATGTGAATTCTTCAACCGTAAGGGGTGTGCTAAATGTACTAAGCATAACGTCGCAATAAATTTAGCTTAAACAGCTTTTTAAAAATGTTTAAAGAATGTGATTCTTTTATAGAGCTATCAATCTCATTCCAGATCATCGGTCCTCTACAGGCTATACTAAAGCTTGTACACTTTAGATCAGTGGTCCCCAACCACCGGGCCGCACAAGAAATAAATTTTTTTTTTTTAAATTTTAAAATTTTTTTTTAATTAAATCAACATAAAAAACACAATATATACATTATATATCAATATAGATCAATACAGTCTGCAGGTATACAGTCCGTAAGCACACATAATTGTATTTCTTTATGAAAAAAATAAAAATAAAATCGCAGACAAACTATTTATAGCGGCGCTGTGATCTCAAGCATGCGTGCCAAAATAATCTTAAGAGAAAAATTGAGTTTAAAACATTTGAATAAATTGCGAACAGGAAGTGAACAAAAGTTCTAACAACTGCTATGTAAAGGAAAAGGGGTAGGATTAAATAAGCTCTGCTTCTTCCTACTCATTTTCGAACATGTTGAATAGAGAAAATGGAAATTGTGATGTATCATGTTGTATGCATGCATGTTCCAAATAAACACAAACTCAACAATGTTGACATCATCGACTGATCAGCTGCTCCCTTGCTCGTCAAATTTTATTTTAGATCATAAATTAAGCCTCTCACCTGGATAGTAGAAAAATGAGGATGTATTCTGACAAGTTGGTTCACTTTGACAGCCAATTTAGACCTGGGAATGGCGAGAGCGACAAAAGACGCTTGGTTCCACTCCCCTTTTCTTTGCGAGTCATTCATCTAAATGGGACTATATGAACATCCTAGCAGTCGGCATGCTAATGACAGCAGACAATGCACTGTAAGTGATATTTTATTATGTTTTTGGCTCTCATGAAGTCTGTAGTGAGTAATAGTCTGTGATGTTAAAAAAAAATTTAAAAAAGCAAACGTGATGCGTTTTTAAAATTGTGGCGCGTATGCTTAAAATGATCAAAATGCGTAAATATTAAGTATTATAACTGTGCTTGTTACTACATTACATATATACTTACATCATGTGTATAAAACCTCAATGGAGGTGTTTGGATGTTTTTTTAAGGGCTTAATAGGCAGCTCCCATATAGGCTCCGTTGTAAACTGACTTTTGATCGCATTTATTTAATATTTAGAATGCATTAAAAAAAAAACATCCGTGGTCATGTTTTTCATAATGATTTTGAACGATTGGCAACATTCTAAAAAAAAAGTGCAGTTCCCCTTTAAGAAACTCCATTTTTTATGGCAAAAACACAAAATATGCTTAAATTGTGGGCACCTAAAGACAGCAGAACATTCCTGTCATATTAAGGATCTTTGACAAGAGTTTTTGCGATGGGTGTTACAAACAACAAAGGGCTTCTGTCATTTAAAGGATCTTTGAGTCGTGTTTTTGTATTAGGTACCTAAAAACAGCAGGGTGCTCCTTTTTTTTATATACAAACAATCTTTGACTAAGGTTTTTGCTGTAGATAAGACCATTTTTTTTGCAGGTCCTTCAAGACAGCATAGAGGATCTTTGACTAGGGCTGTTTTGCAGTAGGTCCTTTTCAAAACAGCAGCAAGCTCCTGTCATAGAGGATCTTTGACTAGTGTTTTTATTTTTGACGATACATGATGTAATACTATGAATGATCTTGATTGATAATGCAGCATTAACAGTTAAGAAAATTTAAATCCTAGAATTATCTGCCATTTTCTGGGCAATTTAAAATAATGAACAGTGTAACAATTAATTGCCACACAGTAATTTATTACTCTAAAACTAAAAATGATAAAACCCCAATATTGGAATACTGTCAAATTCTTGAGGCTAAAAGTGTGTTAAAATGAACCACTGATATGTTATCAGTGAATATACCTTGGATAACAAAGCGATACAAATGACTGAGTCGTTTAGGAAGTGAATTTTATTCAAATAAATAGCCACATAAATAAACAATTCTTCAAAGGACATTCTTCCACAAACACACACACACACACACAGTCAGTCAAGTAACAAATCAGGAAAAACAAACATGAAATACTCCGTCTTATCCAAAAAACATTTATCAAAAAAAGTTTCTGCGTCACGGAGTTTTTTCTTTTTTAGTGTTTCAGTCGCGACGACAAACAAACGCTAGCAATAGGAATAAAGTGCAATCCTGCTTCTTCTTTTCACACAGAGCAAGGAGCATTGTGTGTGTGTGAGAGTGGGAGCTTGCACATTTTTTGTTCATATAAAAAGGCACAAGGGTTGGTAATGAGTGCAAATGTATCGACACTGCAACGTTTCCTACGTGGATCTTTGCACTAATATATTGCTACTGTAGGTTTATAATGTGACAGCCTGGGCTGTGCTACACTGTGAAAACTCGCTCATGTTTCCATGGCGCTCTTCTTCGGCTCTTTGGTTGAAATAAAAACTACAATAAACATCTCGTACCTGTCAGCCTCCTATGTCAACCTATTGCACTCTTGGCTCCTGATTATGCTTATTGCTCTACATTTCCATAGATCCGATATTCTGTAACTGTGGTACAAGCACCGCTTGTGGTACACAACCATGATCCAGTACTCCGGAAAAACGTAATTTGCAAAATTAGTAGCCACATGTTCAACGCTAAACCGTGACGGCAAATGGCAGTCGCAAAAATGGGATTATTTGTCGTTGATAGTGTTTTTTTAAGGTCTTTGAGAATTTGTCTGCCAACTCCTGTTTCCAAGCCATTGTTCTAATGAGGAGAAAAAACCTTGTGTACCACCAGCGGGACTCATAGCAGTCTGAGCACCAACCAAATAAAAGTTCTTTCTATGAGCCTGTGGATCCGTTTCCATTTCTTTGTCCACTGTTGGACAGACAAGGTCTGAGTAGGTGCGTCCTAATACTACGTGGTAGTAGACTAAAACCAGAGGGTGCTGACAATGTGCTGGATGCAAGGTACCGGTAGTTGTTGTGCTTTGCTGACAAAAAAAAAAAAAGCCTAGTTCCTTTACTGTCGTCTTATGAGGTACAAAAACAAGCATTTGCACAGCTTGCACATTAATTAAAAGAAAAGAAAAATGAAAAAGAGAGCTCACAGTTTCATTTTATGAATAGTGTTAAAATTGCACGGCGCCAGTCAGGAGAGGCCAGAAGACACATAAAGATTTGTTTTGGTCCTCACTCCAGGACAAAGAAGGAGAAGGAAAAAAGATGGTGCCTCCTTTCTTCATTCAAGTCTTATTATTGCTTCTCTGTGCAGAGTTTGGTTATTGCTCTTTTAGCTTATATGATATCAAAAGCTTAACGCTGTCCTTGTCTTCTTGTTCTTTATTTTTTTAATGAGTGCTCTTCTTATTTGACCATCACGCAGCTGCTCAGTGGCTTCTGCATGTCAGGTTCCACCCTGGAGCCCATTCCCCACACGGCGGGGTGGTTGTTGTCCAAGTGTGCAACCCCCGGCTGTTGTAAGCCCACGTGGTGGTGATGATGATGATGATGATGGTGGTGATGGTGGACATGAGGGCTGATGTGCAGACGGGCCTCCAGGAGGTAAGCGGCGGAGGCCACGGGTGACATGGAGGAGGTGGTGGTGGTGTTCTCCAGGCATTGTTTCCAAAGGCCGTGCTGCAGGACCACTGGCGGAGCAGGCAGAGTGTGCTGAGGCTCGCTCTGGAGGAGGCAGGGGGCCTCCATTAGGGAGGAGGGAGCAAATACTGAAGTAGGCGGAGGAGAGGACGGCTGCTGTTGGGACAGGAACAGCAGGGGATTCTGGGTAGGTCCTGCCTGAGCAGCCTGGACCTGAGGTTGGTGCGGCTGGTGCTGGATCTGCAGCATTCTGGAAAAAAAAAAGAAACAAATTATCACTCTATGTACTTTTAGCAGAATCCGGAATACAACCAACATTGTTGGAAAACTAAAGAATTAGCTCCACTTTACGCTTTTTTGTGAGTGATGGAAAAGAGAAAACGTGATGATAACCATAGAACAGGAAATGGAACATTGTACACCCTACACACGCCTGTGTTCGTGGTTGTTCAGTACAATATGGCGTCAAGTTTGCATGAAAAGACTCATTCGTGTTGGGTAGCACGCGTTTGATTGTTTCAGCGTTGAATAGTGGGTTGCTTCTTTTTACACTTTTATAACAAATGAGAATGCTAAAAAGTGCAACGCGCAAAGTCTTTATGCGAAGCAACTTGAAACTAGGGCTGCAACAACTAATCGATTAAAATCGATTATAAAATTAGTTGCCGATTAATTTAGTCATCGATTCGTTGTATCTATGGTATGCGGAGAGGCTCCTTTTTTTATTTATATATACTTTTTTAAACTTTTTTTTTTTTTTATAAATAAAATTTTATTTATAAACTGCAACATTTACAAACAGCTGAAAAACAATAATCAAAATCAGTATGGTGCTAGTATGCTGGTTTTTTTCAATAAAATACTGGAAAGGATAGAAATGTAGTTTGTCTCTTTTATTCGACTATTAATCGATTAATCGAAGTAATAATCGACAGATTAATCGATTATCAAATTAGTTGTTAGTTGCAGCCCTACTTGAAACCTTTGATCTGATTAATGGTTAGCTTCTTTTGACGTGTGTCTAACAGTGTTTAAAGGTGAACTGCAAGTCTCATCTTCACCTAAACAGCACTTAGCTTCTTTTGACGCTTGTATTACAATTTACAATCTCCAATAAGGGTGCTGAACAAAAATAGATTCACAGCGGAATCACAATAATTTGCAAAAATTGATTAAAAAAACAATCTCATACATTTTTTAAAAGACTCCTTAATGTTTATTGACCGATCTTGTTTTTAATTTTTATCGTAACAGTGGTCAGCTTCTTTTTACACTAGTATGACTGTTAGGCGGATCAGGCTTTTATGTGACTCACCGTTGCTGATGCAGCACTTCCTCCAGCATGCTGCGATGTTCGGATAGGGCGGGGCCCAGGGAACCGCGGCTGCCCCGGTTACACGACGGGGGCGGAGCCAGCTGCCTGGTCAAACCCTTGATCTTGTTCAATCCCAGGAGCCCTTTGGTGCGAGTATTTTTCCTCAGTTGCTGGCGGAATGCTTTGAGGCCTGCCGACAGAGACATGGGAATGTTACACAATACCACCTTGTGATCTGAGGTCAGACATGAGACAGAGGATGAAAATTAGGCCGGAATTCACCGCGCTGCTCTGGTGGTACCTTGTGTTAGGGAGGTGTCAGAGGCTCTTCGACCCTCCTGGAAGCTTGCGGAAGGAAGGCTGCCCTGGACTTGGGGCAGGAGGTGAGAGGAGAGGGTCAGGGGGGCGCCTGCAGGCAGGAGGGCCCCCTCTTTGGCCCCGCAGGCCGTAGGTGTTGACATGTCCCGCGTATCAGCCTGCAGAGCGCGGGCGGGACTAGATGACGACTTTAGACAGCCGTCGGACGAGGCGCCCTCAGATGGACTGACCATGATACCTGAAAGTAGACATAGAAATTAAAATTAACTTGGAATTTTTAAAATAAATGCACACACAATTTGAGGCCTGGTGCGGCATATATCAATTCGCAAATATTTATTTAGCGGATGATAGAAAAATTTGATTGGTGTTAATACTTTAAGTGCAATGATTTTTCAGCTATGTCATAACATCATTGCCTTTCTTTTGCTTTAGGAAAAATATGACGGTAACCATAGAACAGGCAGAAAAATAAAAATAATTAAATGTCACCAAGCCCAGCATTTTTCAAAGTACTATATAATCTATTAAATAAAATATTATAAAAAGTAATTACTACTTATCATATTTTTTAATCGTTGAAATATTGATAGATAAGGGATGAGATTAAATAAGATACTTCTTCCTACTCCTTTTCAAACACATTGAGTTGTGCGGGTGTAAATAGGATTTTCTTCAATGTAACTTTATGTTGAAAATAAACATGACCACAATCAATATTATGTTCTTATCCTAGATGGCAGAATGGAGGTGACGACTACTTACATGGAGGGTTGCCCTGGTGAAAGCGGGCGGAGTGGACCTCGGCCAGAGTGTGCCGGCGGGAGGTGGTGGCGACGGGGGGCATCAGAGGGCTGAGACTTTCTACCGCCTCCTCCTCTTCCAGGTCTCGAGGTCGCACCTCCTCACTTATGCTGGTCTCCAGCAGGCTGTTGGGCGAAATCGAGCGGTTCCACAGCAGGCGGTTGAGGCTGGCCTCCACCGGAGAGACCACGCGCTGTAGGAAGAGAGGAGGTGAGTAACCGCATTAAACAGGGGTTTTACTACCTCAGTTGGCATGTATTGTCCTACTGCATTGTGGCTTAGGATTCTGTTTAAGTCCCGCCTTCCTGCATTGAACAACCTACCTCTTTCAGTGTGTAATTATTACTCAACATTTATCTTAACAATTACTCTTTCATGAACTTAATAGCGCTTTATATTAATATCATATATATTTTAAAAAAAAAATTATTTATATATATTTTTTTTATATAATAAATGTTTTCATTATGTTATATATATATATATATACATATATATATATATATATACAATGTAATAATCAGTTTAAATTATATACATTTGGGGGGCAAAGTATTTTAAAGGTATTTTAAAATAATATAAAAATAATTTCCTCAAGTCTGTAAAAAAAGAGATAGGTCTTCAATGTTTAGGAATTGATCAATGTACCAGCTGTTTCCTGGGTAAATGTGGATATTTATAGTTTTTTAGATCCAAATTTTCAACTATAAAAATACAAGAGTTAGCCAAATTAGTGAAGGGAAATCTTAGATTTATATTTTTTTATCTGTAGCTTTAAATATTTATCAAATTAGGCCAAGGCATGCAAAATAATAATAATAATAATAATACCGGTAGCCTTTGTAATCTGTTGTTCTGTACTTACTTGGATCATTCCACCTTGATCACATTCCATCTCAAAGTAGACGGGAGCAGCTTGAGACTTTTTGGGTGGAATCGAGAACGCCGCTGTTCTAAAGCCGTCACCAGACTTCATGACGATTTGCTGCAAATCATAAAGACTTTTAGAACCAACTTTTTTATTTGGCTAAAAAAAGTCAGCTGGTTTGTTTATCGATAAAACTTACATCCGCTCCGGTGGTGTCGGAGATGCTCCTGGGTCTTTGGATCCAGCTTCCACATTGCCTGCTGAGCTGCTGGTTGCGATGCTCTTTGACCCTCTCCAGCAGCAGGTAGTAGATGGCTGAGAAGTGATTGTAGCTGCTGCTCTGCAAAGACTGGAGGCCAAACAATAAGGTTAGCTTTGTCGCCACTGCTAAAGCTCTTTTTCTAGTTTTGTAAGTCTGGCTCACCTCGATGGTCCTCTGGCGATCAATCCCCAGAGTGTTCATGATGCCCAGCACGGGTTCACTGTAGTCCCCCAAGTTGGAGTTGTACTCTGTCAAGGAGTGGCTCAAAAACTGATGGGCGGCTGAGGGGTCTGCCAGCATCCAGCGGTGCTGCTTGATCTGGGCCACGGTGATCCTCTTAGCCGGGTCCACAACCAACATCTTTCGGATGAGGTTTTCACACTCTGGAGGGGATTGTTTGTGAGCAAGTTAGTTTTCTTTTTCTTTCACGAGAAATAATCAGTGCTATCTGTAGTGTTAATTGCTACCTACCTTGGGACATGAAGAAGGGGATTCTGAAGCGTCCCTCAGTGACTCTCTGCTTGAGTGTAGGAAGGCTGGGCCCGTCGAATGGAAGCGAGCCACACACCAGCACGTAAAGCACCACTCCGAGGCTCTGTTGGGGCGGGGGAGGAATACACATGGCGTAAATATTACATATAACACATGTCTTGCTTCATTTTTTTTATAAGAGCTTACCCAAATGTCAAGTTGAGGGCCTTCATACTCCTTGCCCTCAAAAACCTCGGGGGCCGCATAAGGGGGGCTGCCGCACCATGTCGACAGAGGCTCCCCTGCATTGTAGAAGTTGCCAAATCCAAAATCTACAAAATAACCACAGAACAAATGATTATGCAATTAAGACGACAACAAATATTAAAATTTATTTCCTAGCTTTAAAAATAAAAAAGCTCTTAAACTTAATTGCAACATTGGTTTTGCTGCTGCTGTGCAATATACAGTCGTCCCTCGTTTATTGTTGTTAATTGGTGTGGACATGAATAAATTAGTTTCCACAAAGTAGGACTCATTAATTATAAATCGTGTATTTTCATAGCTAAAGCATAACCACCTGTTTACCTTTACACTCTTTTAAACCAATATAGATGTTGCTTGAGGCTGAGTCAAACAGTGGCCACAATACTGATTGGTGAGGTCTTCTCTAGTGGCCAATTGCCAATACGACAATACTATTGATATTTGTAGTTTATTTAGCCATGTTTATGCTTGAAAATGCTTACTTTAGGACCAAAAATTTGTAGGATATGCTTTAAAAAAATATTTCCAAAAAATCTGCAAATTGGTGAAGCCGCAATATTTGAGGACCGTATATGTTAAGGTGAGTTGGGTGTGGAAGAACACCTTTCGTCATGACCTCACTAAAGCTCTACTTTTTCGTCCTGTACAACTTTTCCCAGTTCAATATTCACGGCCCCGCGTTACATCATAGCTCGGCAGTGACTAGCTTGCTTGTTCTCTTGCGTGCC
This sequence comes from Entelurus aequoreus, assembly GCF_033978785.1. NCBI lineage: Eukaryota > Metazoa > Chordata > Actinopteri > Syngnathiformes > Syngnathidae > Entelurus > Entelurus aequoreus. The sequence goes on from NC_084744.1 coordinate 12,614,275, forward strand.
GGCGTAACTTCCTTGCATGCCACATGCTTACACGGCCAATTATCACACTTAATTAGCGCATAGACAGCGCAGCAATCAGAAAGAGGCGGCAATCTTGAGGCTTTGCACATTCCTTTTATGGGAATGAAACTGCAGTAAATGCTTATCGACTCATATAACCGAACGTACCGGCTAGCTTGATGTTCATGTTGGCATCGAGCAGCAGGTTCTCGGTTTTGAGGTCACGGTGGACAATGTGGTGCTGGTGGCAGTAGTCGACCGCCGTGAGAATCTGCCAGAACTTCTTCCGCGCTTCGTCTTCACTCATGCGGCCGTTCGAGGTCAAGTGATCTGAAGTTAAGAAATGATGGTGAGATTGTTAGAAATCCCTTTGAAAACAAACAAAGCCATGAAAGTGGCATAAGAGACTGTATCTTTGCAATCTGGGTGAATGGAACCAATACTTGAGCATTCTTGCATAATCATATTTCAATGAAAAATGATTCCAGCTTTTGTCAAAATGAACTAACATGTTGAGGTCTCAGGTATAAGTTACAAACATGCAAAATTAACAGCCCAACAGCCGTAATATCTCAGCATTTATACGAGTAGTAAAATGATCATAATAATTGATTAATCCGGTCTTGAAGCAATGGAGACAGAATTGAGTGCACTACATGGCTGCAACCAGCAGAGGCACTGTTGATTCAATCTTAACTAGTCTGTGGATGCTATGAAGTTTAACACCTTGCGTAGAAGAAAATAAAGTATTGTATTTGTTAACGTGCTATTTGTCACAGTGCAGTCGTACTCACCGAACATCTCCCCATTCTTTGCATATTCTGTCACAATGTACAGCATGTCTTTGGTCTCCATGACCTAAAACGTAGAGAGAAAACAGAAAGAAACCCACTATTATTGGGATCATGTGGGGAAATAAAGTCAGCCAGTTTCACACAGAAAACCCGCAAAATTGGTACATCACAGCAGTACAAGTGAGTTTTGTTTTAACCAGCAACTGTGTGCAATTCAATCACAATATTGAACAGCTTGTGACTAACTCCAAAGTTCAGACATTGCTTGAAAAAACAGAACGGGCAAAAAGTGTCTTTTCCAAGGGACTGAGCCTCTCTGCCTGTCATTAAGGAAGCCTGTCGGCCCAGTTCCAAAAAGGAGGGCCGTGTTGGATTTCCTGAATTTATTTTCTAAGAAACAGAAGTTTGCAGGCACTGCTCACATGGCCCAACAATCTGCTTGTCGGGCAGCTGACAACATTCTCAACCTTTCCATCTCATTTTGGGAATCTATTCATCTACCAAATCAAATCAAATCAGCTGAGAGTGAAAGTTGCGCAACTACAGCATTATCATTTGTAACTGTAATGTTTGGCTTGTGTCCAACCGGAAGAATATTAGATCATTCCCAATCATTTGAGTCGAAAGAGTAGACACATTTATATGCGAGAAGGAGCAGCACTCGAGGCGGGGGAGACGACGACATGTCACCTCAAGGTGCAGCTGACGTCACAGCAATGGAGATCTCGCAGAGCACATCAAGTGCTGCGGCGGTAAAGCAAAGAAGGCGTCTTGTGGTGCAAATTTAAAGGCTAACACAGGGTCAGAGAGCAATGGAGGCTACGGTAGCTTCACTGACGTGCGACCCGGCGAGAAAATAACATGATGCGTATGTGACAGATTTGACAAGGTAGGGCTAAAAAGGCTGACTCACTCATTTTGTTTGTCATTCACATTCTAGACGAGGCCATGAAACAATGTGTGAAACTAATGACTTATACAAATATGCAGTTTATGTAATTGTTAGAGCCATAGACGGAGGATTTCGATCTCGCTAATCAGGTTTCATGGAACAGTGAGAAAGCACAAAAAAGACATCGTGTCAAGAGAAAAAAAGTAATCCTGTATTATACAAGGATAACATTGTAATCGTACAGTATGCCAAAAGTTGCAATGCTTAGGAAAACTTAAGGGTATATATTTGTGACGCTAAAAAAAATAAGTTATGTCACAAGAATTAACTTTATTTAATATTACTAAATTAAAGTAGAAAACTTGCGAGACAAAATGTTTTTAATTTTACAATGAAAAAGAAAACCTTAAAATGTTACACGAATCTAGTTACTATGAGAAGAGTAAAGTTGTAATACTACGGTAAAAAATGTGTAAAAGTACAAAAAAATACATATTAAAAAAAGTCTACAACAAGAACTAAGTCGAAATATTACAAGAATAATTCTACCCGGAAAAAAACTGTAATTTTACTGCAAAAAAAGTGTTAATGTTATGGAAATACAATAGTAATGTGAGATTGAAAATGTATTCATATTTCTTTTTTTCCTACCCTTATGGTAATTTTCCTTCCGATTATCTTATTACTTACATTATAGTAATTGAAACATTTGGACCAAAAAAAAACTTTCTAATAGCCCCGATGCCAATGAATCTTGGTTTATCATATACAGTATTTTCATTTTTAGGTTAATAACTGCTTGTTTGGTGTGAGCACAGACACTTTCACATCAGTGAATGACACTTTTTCCTGTTAACAAGACTTATTCATCTTGCCATATAAAGGCCTACAACAAAACACAAACAACATATCATCAATCTGTTTTAAGATTCACAAACTGAGCCATCTTAGACCTGGAAATGTAATTAATAATATCACATATTACAAAGCAGGGCAAAGAAAAACACATCAGAGCGTAAACCAAAGGCCATAAGAATAAGAGAAAGAAAATGAGCAGTTGTTTACTGTCGCCGTATGTTGTGTGGTTTGGTTGCCAGACGCGTGTCACGCAGAGCCAGCTGAGCCGATCCTCTCTTAATTCACCAATATGATTATCTTAGAGGGGGAGGCCTTCACGTGACGGGCAGACACATTGCACATGCAACGGACGCTAATCGGACTTAACGCTAAGCACTGTCAACCAACGTGATCCCCGCAACCCCTTTCTTGCAAACTCCACAACTTATATAACCATTGTTTGACAAAAAAAATAGCATCTTATGGATGCACTGTTCAATGCATTTATTGACACAACATTGGGTGTTACACTGAATCTTTAAAAACACATACACACACATTAGAGGTCAAAGGGGATTGCACTAAGCTAATGTGGTCTCTGAATCAGCAAATGACCGCACGGGTCAAGTGACTTAAGATACAACACACTGGACAATTAATGACAAGGTTGTGAAGAAATACAACACTTTCTCACGTTGTTCAGACAGACTTTCTAGTGAAGCTGCAATAATAATAAGTAGGTACACATAAACACACACCTGATAGAGTTTGATGATGTGAGGATGGTTGAGCAGCTTCATAATCTGCACTTCCCTGTAGATTTTCTCTAAATTAGACGGGTTTAGTCGCGTTTTGTCGATAATCTTTATAGCCACCTGAGGAGAAACAATACCATTTAGTTTAAAAACTTATTCAAATGCATGTATTAGAAGGAGAAGGTAGGCACTTACCTGTGTTTTTGTGACTTTGTGTTTGGCCAGTTTCACCACCGCAAAGTTTCCTTTGCCTAGTGTGCGGATGATTTCGTAAAAGCCCACCTGCAGGGGCCTTGCCTGGAGGCCGAAGCTGGGCTGGGGCCCCTGGCTGATCTCTGACATGATCACCATGGTGCACCAAAGGCAGGAGGATGGGGCGTTGGACTAAAGTAAACATGAGATAAAAGGTACAATGATTTTTGCATGCTTTTTACAAGATAATAACAAATTTTTGATCCAACATTGGGCACACGGACAAGCAATTTTTGAAGTAACAAACAATATACGTAATAATTCATATCAACAGAAGATGAACTTGTGGATATTTATACTGCACACTGCTTCGCTGTTTAAATCGCATTGTTAGATGCGTGACATAGAAAATAGCACAGATACAAGTGTAAGTTGAAAAGACATTAGTCAGAAAACATACAATATATAACTAAGAAAATAGCATATATTTAAGCAAATAAGGCACTTAAATATACAAATAAACAACACAGTGCTAAGCCACCAAAAGCTTTGCAGCCTAATTCCGATAAGGATGTGTAAGCATCTTTTCTTTCTTGCATTTTTTTTTTTGCTCACGTAGCTTGTATTGTATTTAAAGGTATATACATGTATGAAAAGATTTGGTGAGGATGTTGCTGTGACATCTTAGTTTCCCTGCAGCATATCAAGCTATTTAACAGAGGACAAAAGCTGGGAAAATAGCACCCTTTTGGGGACAATAACATTATATGAGCAAGATGAACTGTCCGGTGCTTTGCAAAAGTCTTGAACCACCACTAGATTTTTTGTGGTTTTAAAGACTTGTTATATTCACATTGACATAGAATAACAGTAAATACCAGCACAGATGCAACTTATTATGATTTAGGATGAAAAATTAATTAGTTAATTGATTTTAACCATGAGCAAAAGCTGTCACTAAAGGAAAATTAGACATAAAATTATTCAAATGTATTATGTATAACTTAAATATACAGGCAATAATTGACATAAGTAGAAGTTGAAAGTGTGGATATATGAGATTTGTTGTTAAATTCTCATAATCGGTACATATTTGACATAGTAAAATTGCATCACATTACATTCTGTATATTTATCTATTAAAAAGAAGGCACAAGTTGAGAAAATAGCACACTTTCAAGCAAGTATTACACTAAAATATGCAGGCAATAATTGACATGAGTAGAAGATGAAAGCGTGGATATATGAGATTTGTTCTTTAATTCTCATAATCGGTACATATCTGACATAATAAAATTGCATCACATTACATACTGTATATTTATCTATTGAAAAGAAGGCACAAGTTGAGAAAATAGCACACTTTCAAGCAAGTATGACACTAAAATATGCATAGAAACACTTTATAGAGGCAATTTACATGAATAAATAATGAGAGAGTGGAACTAGCTAATGTAATGTCATCATTACATGTATGATACAATGCAACCGTAAATGACCTTGTGTTCACATTATTACATATATGACACAGTAAATAGCAGCATTACATTGTTAAGCAATTTAAATTGAATTGGAAACATGTTATTGCTTGAGTAACTACAATAAATACCTGAATACACTTATTAGATAGTAGAGGCTGTTTTGTTCCAATAAAGAGGCATGAGAATAGCTGCTCATACAACCAAGGTGAGACTTTAGCACAGTACTGTAGATAAATGTGTATTATTATAATGTGGTGAAAGTTAGCTAGCATGATTGAACCTTTATACTGTACAATAAAGTTGAGCTAGCATGGTTCAGGCTAAATACACTTGACGCCCGTATAGTGACAGAAAGTGAAAATTAAATAAAAATAGGAGTCTTACCTTACAAATTAGTGGACATAAACGTCCTTCTGTGATGCTTCTGAGAAGAAGAGCCAGACAAAGGAACCATTACACCGTCGTGTTGTTAAAAAAACATGAAAATACAAGCGGGAGAAAGTTTATCCTCCTCGCCTGGCTATACTGTGACTGGACCCGGGGCTGTGCTGCCACTGTGTGCCGGTGCTATCCGCCGGAATGCGGCTGTGAGAAAGCTCTGGCTCGGGGGAACTCCTCCTTCTATTCCGCCTCCTAGCCCTCCTCCCCGGCCCTCCGCCATGACAAATTGATAGCCACCATATTAACGTCACACTAGCGTCAGAGCCCCCAGCTCAGTGCAGGCAAGGCCGGGCACGAGCGCAAGGCGCGGGTTGCCGGGGCAACAGCGAGGCTCGGGCTCCCGGTGACGTCAGTGCTGGTGAACGGGTTGCCGGGAGATGAGCGCGGTGACGTCAGTGGTGGAGATGTGTCACCACGTGATGTTTGAGCGCCAGAGAGAGGAAGCAACCGGTGAGGGTCAGCACTACAGTTCACTTAAGTTCCTATGTACAGTACCTGCATTCATTTTGTACATTTACAATTACTTTTTGTTTATTTTTCATACTCAATTATTTGAATTATATTGTTAAAGAACATAAACGATACTATCTAAATGTATAATTGTTTTTAGAATTAGTTTTTTAAACGCAGTAACTAAAAATTTATTATTTTTTATGTGAACATAAATTAGTTTAGCAATTTTATACATTTTAGAGTAAAAAAAAACAACCCAGAGGTTCTCTGGCGCCCCCCAGAGGAGACACTTTTACACTTATATAAGTATTTATTTATATTGCTTTGATTGATTGATTGAAACTTTTATTAGTAGATTGCACAGTGAAGTACATATTCCGTACAATTGACCACTAAATGGTAACACCCGAATAAGTTTTTCAACTTGTCCACTTAAATTGATTCATGATACAGATATATACTATCAAATATATACTAACATCATAATACAGTCATCACACAAGATAATCATCAGAGTATATACATTGAATTATTTACATTATTTACAATGCTATTATAATAGGTTATAGGGGCGGCATGGCGTAGTGGGTAGAGCGCCCGTGTCAGAAACCTGAGGGTTGCAGGTTCGCTCCCCGCCTCTTACCATGCCGTTGTGTCCTTGGGCAGGACACTTCACCCTTGCCCCCGGTGCCGCTCACACCGGTGAATGAATGTTGAATGAATGATAGGTGGTGGTCGGAGGGGCCGTAGGCGCAAATTGGCAGCCACGCTTCCGTCAGTCTACCCCAGGGCAGCTGTGGCTACGAAAGTAGCTTACCACCACCAGGTGTGAATGAATGATGGGTTTTTAACATGTAAAGCGACTTTGGGTACTTAGAAAAGCGCTATATAAATCTCAGGTATTATTATTATTATTATTATTATTATTATTATTATTATTATTATAACAACGAGTAGTATATTCCACTAAAACGAGATATGGTATGGCAATAAATTGCAACATTACAAACACAATAAATATGCATAGTGTGTGTATATGTGTATAAATGCAATATGTATATTTAGATATAATTTACCTGTACATTTAATTAAAATTAATCCATTATTAAATGAAGTGAAAACTCAGACGTAGGATCCCAAAAAATTAAACTTAATTTTCAAAAGTCTTATGCAAAATCTAGCTATGCATGTTGTGTTTGTATATATATGTGTATAATACAGTATACATAATTGAATATAATCTACATGTGCATTTAATTACAATGATCTAATTATTATATTAATTAAAAACTTAATTGTAGGATCCAAGAAATTAAGCATCATTTTCAAAAGTCTTATGCAACCATCAGCACAACCTGTTCTTTCTATTGTTGACATACTGAAATCATAAAACAATCAAGTCATGACATCTGGGGTTTTTTTTCAAGCTTTTAAATAAAATTAAAATAATTAAATACATATTTTTCTCAAGAATTTACATGAAATAAAAATATGATAATGACGTAATAAAAATTAATACATGCATTTTTAATTACCTATGAAAAAATACAGGTTTAGATGTTGCATTCCAAAAAATCTGATTTATAAGTGGTGTTTGCAACCTTTATGCAGATGCCTGGAGGGCGCTAACTTTCCAGAGTGTTGTAAGCATTATACCCAGCCATCTTACGGATTTTAGCACGTAAGCTAATGCAAACAATTTATCAACGTTTAGCTATTAACGTCAGCTATCATTAAATGTATATTCTATTATAACAACAACATGACTGCAAATTGTTAGTTGTTTCCATTGCGGAAAATATACAAACTATTAAAGTATATCTTAAAAATATAAAATATATTATAAAATATATCGTAAAATATATCTTCTATTAAACCACTGATGGTAACAAAGGCTAGCCGGTGGTGTTGTCGTTATATTTTTGGGTTTCAATAATTTTTTAACTTTGAGCAAGTTTCAAACAGCTCCTGCTGCTAGCGCATATTCAACCCGAGTATGTCCTCATTTTAGTGGCGTGAGCGAAGCCGTATCTTGTCATCTGTACTGCAGATAGCATCAGGATGGAATGTTCTTTGTGTATGTGCTGACACGTACATAACAGTCCGCATTGTTGCAGCAAAAACAAAAGAAGTAACAGGAGAGGTCAAGTTAGTGTGAGCTAAAAACATCTTTTTACATGCACCATGCACAATAGCACACTTGTTATAAATTAAAAATCACTTGGAGTGTCAGACACAGCGACAGCAAACAACGGCAGGATGTAATGAGTCACGCTGTTTCTGCCAGCGGTGTCACTCGTGCTGTTATTTAGTCACGTGTACTTGTCGACCAATGCACACAAAAAAACAAAAACGCACAAAGATAGCGCATTGAGAACGGCGATTGGACCGTGCCGTCCGTTAATCTGGTAGTCTGTAATTAAATTCAAAGTCCCCGTAGGGAGCTGTTGTGTGGATTTCAAGGTTACCATCACATGAGATGCTTGTCTGCAAAACAAGATGGATCCCGAGACGGCGTGTAAAATGGCACATTCTTTCCAAAACCATAGACGCAAATAAAGAGTTCTTTAAAAACCTGGTGCTTGGCATTGATTATATATATTCCTCCACACATCAATCATGACATTTTAGTTTGACACGGTGGAAAACAGGGGTTAGTGCATGTGCCTCACAATACTAAGGTCCTGAGTAGTCCTGGGTTCAATCCCGAGCTCAAGATCTTTCTGTGTGGAGTTTGCATGTTCTCCCCGTGACTGCGTGGGTTCCCTCCGGGTACTCCAGCTTCCTCCAACCGCCAAAAAAACATGCACCTCGGGATAGGTTGATTGGCAACACTAAATTGGCCCTAGTGTGTGAATGTGAGTGTGAATGTTGTCTGTCTATCTGTGTTGGCCCTGTGATGAGGTGGCGACTTGTCCAGAGTGTACCCCGCCTTCCGCCCGAATGCAGCTGAGATAGGCTCCAGCACCCCCCGCAACCCCAAAAGGGACAAGCGGTAGAAAATGGATGGATGGATGTTTGTTTCTTGGTATATGATTACAAAAAACTAGCTAATCAATTTTCATGGAACTGATAAATGTTCATCGTGTACATGCTCAGTGAAAACAATCTTTACCAAAATAAATATTGAACATTGTCGCCATTATAATACCTTTATTAACGGCACAGGCAATGTTTTAGGTAACATTCAACTGTAAAAAAAAAAGTTAAGTACTGTATTTTATAATAATATTAATTGAGCTTGTCTGTTTGCCTTCTGTTGAATTGTGGCAGTTATGCAGGTGCAACAAGTCTGCAGGTGCACACTTCATGCATAGCTTTTCATAACGTTTTTACACGGTCATACATGTGTAAAAAGAAGTTAACCCTTCTAAGACATTTCTGTCTTTGCCATCCTTCTTTAAATTTGATTATTATTATTGTTGTTGAATTGTAGCCATGTTGTACTGAGCAGCCAGGACACAAATTGTACTAATTTATTGTACTTTGTCAACTGTGACGCTTGGCTAAGATGTTGAATTTATTCAGATAGCTCAGCATATCCTCATTTGAGCCAGCGTTTGGTCTAGATTTTAATTATTTTCTTATTCATTATTCAATTTCATTTGGTTGATAAATGGCCTATTTTTTTCTCAGAGTTACACGTTTAGGAGAAGAAAAACAGCCCCGTTATGCAAAAAACAAATGTCCTTTGCAGAGGACTACGGTTGTCAGGGGGACATATTGATTATGATTATCTTTATTTGTTACATGTGATTGCACATTAATGGACATGAACATGTAAATGTGCAAGATTGTAGCCAAAGGCTAATTTCCATCTGCAGTCCTCGTCAGGTTGATGGTGCATCAAGTCCATTAAAAAAAAACATAAAAGTTGGACAACATCAGTCGGTGATGTTGATAGGTTTTCAATGTATTGAGTCACTGGGACCCACTGGTAGGGATTTTAGTGGGTTCCTGGGAAACTCAATGGGTCCCATTTAGAACAATGTATTTCTATTTCTTATATTATTCCTTTTCCTAAACTGTAGCCCCAAACCTTTGACGGTGTTATGACACAATGTGGTTCTAATTAACGTATATAGTATTAATTCATGTTCCAAGTGTATCTGAAATTAGACAAATACAATTCAGAATTTTGTGTTCTCCTTTTCCTGCTTACTCGAGAAAAACTGAATCTTGTAGTGAGTGACATGTATGTGCAGACGGCGTCATTCAAAGTATTTTTGTTTGTTTCTTCAAATGTTAAAAAGCCAGACAGAAGGCATGTTTAGTTTGTGTTTTTTATAATAAACAATCAAACTGAGCATAATTTATTATCTGCCTATTTGTTTGATGGAAAGTTGTACATACTGTATATTGTGAGAATGAGATCTTTTTAAGTGTTCTTTCTCAATCCATAGTCATGTTTGAAGAAGCTAATATTTTCCCATGTGAACACTTTGGGTTTTTATCTTATGTCCGCTAGTAAACTCTTTGTTTCACCTTGAAGGCGCCGTACTGTCCGCGTATGGGTATAACATACTCCCTTTCTGTGGAGAAGGCCTTATCTGTTTGGAACAAAAGCTGTATGTCTTTCTGGGCGGGAGGGGCTGTTTTTGTGCTACATAAGCTGATTCTTTTTGTTTGGGTTTAGACCTCTTCTTGCTGCTGCTATTGTCGCGTTGTAAGGGCTGGTCTCCTAAAGCTTTAGTAAAACTTGGCCAAGTACTATTCTGTCTCGATGGTCCTTCTTACTCAACATATATGTCATCCAAAAGAATTTGGGATTGACCAGTGTGTTTTATTCCCTGAGAGGAAGACTGCTCGTGCGCGACAATATGTGTATATATATATATATATATATATATATATATATATATATATATATATATATATATATATATATATATATATATATATATATATATATATATATATATATATATATATATATATATGTGTATATATATACGGTATATATATATATATATATATATATATATATATATATATATATATATATATATATATATATATATATATATATATATATATATATATATATATATATATACTGTATGTAGTGTTCATGTGGCAAGCTACTTCTTATAGGTTCCCCTGTAGTTTAGCTACATTTAATTGAGAGTAACTATAGTAGCTTAGCTTACTACATTTTCTTAGTAGTTTGCCCATTACTGGATATTATTGCACATATGGTTATTGAATGAACGGATGTGTTTACGCATAGATAATTGCACCAGAAAAGCATACATATTAACACAATTAAACATGGTAACAATTATCTGACTTTCTAAGTCCCCTAAATATGAGACATATTATTTGACAGATATGTCATAAAAGAGGTATCTCACAAGCAGTTTATACTTTTGAAGGATAATGCAATGGTACTTTGAAAATGTTTTCCTATCTAATATTTTAGTGATCTTGATCAACACTGAATTGGTTTTACTACAGTACAGTACGACATGTAAGTTAGGTATTGTTGGTGGTCCTTTGTATGAGCTTTTTATTCCATGACAAAGGACACACACCCAGTATGTAGGTTTTTCTTTGCCTCGAGGACATTTTGTGCCAACGTTACTTGACACAGTTGCGATATGTTACAGTAAACATGATGACACATTTGCTTTACAAGTAAGGACATTCAGTTACATTTGTGTTTATCTTTATAATTGCTTTGATACAAATTTTGTTCATATAGAAACACGGTGTGAAGTTGTGGCCGATGCATTAACACTCTGCAAATGTGTGTATATTCTCACGAGAACCAGCATCCTCTGCAGTGGATGGCGGGGGAGCCTCGTTTTACAAAACTAAAAATGTCCACTGCAGTGGACGCTGGTAGGATATACCCCATATACTGCACCACCAGGGTTGGAAATGATACCAGTAGTCTGTAAGTGACCTTGAAAGAGAACAAGGGAGGGGGACTATCCATTACTCGAAGGAACACAACACTAGCACCTTTCAAAAAGGACTAGGAACACACTTGTCCTGAACGATACTCGGAAATGAAATACACTCAACATGACAAAGGCAAAATTGTGTTGCTATTGGATTCAAATATACGATTCCAACAGGAACTTAGAAGTGTAGAACATTGTCAAACTGTGGGAACACTAAGGTTAAAAACAATATTTTTTGGCCAAAAAAAACATGAAATACTGTTGAAATTAAATTCAAATGTCTTCTACTGAAATATTATGGCCTAACTCACTCCATACGTTACATGTTTGAAGCTATTCTACAATGCTGAACAAAGCAAACAAATAATCAATAATATATTTTTTTGAGTTGTGCTTTACTTCTGTTGTGACTCCAAGATGCCGAGAATAAAATTAATATTGGTTATCAGAGGACAGCAGACGGTGTGCAGGTAAAAAAGTATATTTGATGACAAAGCAAAAGCTATAGTGCAGCTGGGAAGTGCACCGGAAGCCTAGGGAAAGCGATGCAGGAGCAAAGTTAAAGAAACCACAAGCACATTAAACAGAATACAAAGTACAATGATCCAGCAGCCAGCAAGCAGCAACAGCTGAAACAAAATAGACCTAATTTGGATAAACGAGAACAGGTGCCCTGGCAAACAAAGTCAAGGTCCTGCAAGACAAGTATAACTGGAAGTGGAACTGAAAAATAAGAGCGCAAGACAGGAACCAAACACCAAACATAGGAAAAACACAAAGACCAAAACTGTCAGGAGTGGTACAAAATATCAAAATGGCAAACTATTCCGATATGGAACCATACAATAGATAACTGATGCGCTCTAGCCGTGTATCATTTAAAAAAATATATATATATTATAGAAATAAATAAATATAGCACCTCTAATCTCCTTAGTGCAGGGGTCGGCAACCTTTACCACTCAAAGAGCCATTTTGGCAAGTTTCACAAATTAAAGAAAATAATGGGAGCCACAAAAAAAAATGTAAAATGAAAAACACCGCATACAAAGCTTAAATTGCTTTGTGCTATGTTAACCAGGGGTCTCAGACACACGCACCGGCACGCACCTTAATATGGAAATTTGATGTTAGTGCGGCCCGCGAGTTTTGAATGAATGGCGCTTGATAGCGTCATACTTGCTAACCCTCTCATTATTTCCGGGAGACTCCCGAATATCAGGGCGTGATGGCACTGCTTTTGGCGCCCTCTACAGCCTGCCCAAACAGTGTACCTGCTCGACCACATGTAGAATGCAGCTTCAGCTTGCTCGCGTAAGTGACAGCAAGGCGTACTAGTTCAACAGCCACACAGCTTACACTGACGGTAGCTGTATAAAACAACTTTAACACTGTTACGTTACAAATATGCGCCACACTTTGAACCCACACCAAAAAAGAATGACAAACACTTTTCTGGAGAACATCTGCACTGTAACACAACATAAACACAACACAACACAACAAATACCCAGAATCCCATGCAGCCCTAACTCTTCCACTCAACCGACGCAGGGGGGGGGGGTTGATGTGTGGGGGGGTTTGGTGGTAGCGGGGGTGTATAATCTAGACTGGAAGAGTTACGGCTGCCTGGGATTCTGGGTATTGGTTGTGTTGTGTTTATGTTGTGTTACGGTGCGGATGTTCTCCAGAAATGTGTTTTTCATTCTTTTTTGGTGTGGGTTCACAGTGTGGCGCATATGTGTAACGTAACAGTGTTAAAGTTGTTTTATACGGCTACCGTCAGTGTAAGCTGTGTGGCTGATGACTAAGTATGCCTTGCTGTCTCCTATGTGTCAAGTAAAAACTACATACAACATGTGACCGGGCTGGCACGCTGTTTGTAAATGCTATAGAGGACAATTACTGCAGTGCAATTAGGGCACGCCCTTAATTTAGTAATTAGAGTGAAAATAGGATTATATTTGCCCTGGGAGTTTTCTAGGAGAGGCACTGAGATCCATAAGTCTCCTGGGAAAATCGGGGGGGTCGGCAAGTATGCAGCTGAGCCGCATCAGAGTGGTCAAAGATATGATATGATATAAGTCCAGAGCCGCGGGTTGCCGACCCCTGCCTTAGTGAGTCACCATTTACAGAGGCGTACAAGTGGAGAGGCAAGCGGCGATATTGTACAGGGGTCCTAAGCACAGGGGGGCCTGCGTTTCTGTATAGTTTGATATAGTGTTGTCCCGATACCAATATTTTGGTACCGGTACCAAAATTATTTCGATACTTTTTGGTACTTTGTGGTACTTTTCTAAATAAAGTGGACCACAAAAAATTGCAATATTTAACAAAAAATCTTAGGGTACATTAAACATATGTTTCTTATTGCAAGTTTGTCCTTAAATAAAATAGTGAACATACAAGACAACTTGTCTTTTATTAGTAAGTAAGCAAACAAAGGCTTCTAATTTAGCTGCTGATGTATGCAGTAACATATCGTGTCTTTTTCCATTCTTTTATTTTGTCAACATTATTAAGGACAAGTGGTAGAAAATTAATTCTTCTTCTTCTTGTTCATTTACTGTTAACATCTGCTTATTTTCTCTCTTAACATGTTCGATCTACACTTCTGTTAAAATGTAATAATCACCTATTCTTCTGTTGTTTGATACTTTACATTAGTTTTGGATGATACCACAAATTTGGGTATCAATCTGATACCAAGTCGTTGCAGGATCATACATTGGTCATATTCAAAGTCCTCATGTGTCCAGGGACATATTTCCTGAGTTTATAAACATAATATAAACTTTAAAAAACGAAATAAGATGTTGTGATGCCAAAAAATATCGACCTAATCATAGTAATATCTACTAGATACGCTACTGTACTTGGTATCATTACAGTGGATGTTAAGTGTAGATCCACCAATGGCGTTTGTTTACATTTTGACGCCGGTGAGCTACAGTGTGTATTGAAGCATGTTTAGCTATTCCTCGTCCTGCAGGGATGATACTTGTAAGAAACATACTTTATTTGTCGCCATGGAGGCGAGGATTAGTGATTTAGAATTAGCTAAAACACTGCCGACTGGGGCTGGACTTTAGCCGCTAGCTAGCTAGCTAGCCATATCCTAAAGCAACTCTTCCTGAGGGTGTTTCAGTGTTATAACTTCACCTTTATCATTAGTTTTTAAGACAAAATGCGTCCGTTCTCCCTTTTCTGTCTACACACTGTCTGTTTGCAAGTACTCCGTGATTGTGCGCTGCCGAACATGCTCGTCTGCTCGTAAACCAGCAATGACACGATGTGACGGCGACAAGGGCACGGGGGGTGGCGGACAGGTACTTTTCAGAGGTGGTATAGTACCGAATATGATTCATTAGTATCGCGGTACTATACTAATACCGGTATACCGTACAACCTTAGTTTGAAGATTTTCTTTTTGTCATTTAAATATGTAAACATTTCATTAATGTTAATATAGAATTAATGCAGTCATGAAATTTCAATAATAAGGTTGCTTTAATCAACTTAAGAATGTCTAAGTCTACCTACACCCCCAGCAAAAACGAAAAATTGTTTGTTCCACCTGGATAGCAGCAAACAAGCTTTGAACATTTTACTCAACACGGACGTCATAATGTCATCAAAGCTGACCTTTAAGCAGTCACAAACAGCACTAACATTTTTGATCAAAGATGAATTGGCAGAAGAAAGGTTAAAACACAATACATCTATCAATGGCAGCATAGGAGAAAGGTATGTACAAGTTTCACTTTTGCATCTCGTTGCACATAATTGTGGTGCGTTCAAGGACTTTCAATTAAATTCAGAAACAGAAGTGTCGGTAGTTTATCAAGACAGAAGATGCACTAATAATAATATAATCATGATAATCACAAAGTGTTATTGTGATTCGTATTAACCCCTGAAATTAATCCTATGTGAATCAGCTGATCTCATATACCTTACTCTCTGTAGTAAAGGAACATTTGACAGATTTATAATCTTATTTAAGTGAACAAAGACAGGTTTTATTTCAATTTAAATTCCGGCCACTTTATATTGAATTTGTTGGCACATTTTTGTTAAAAAAACACCTTTTTTTTTTAAAACTATTGTTATATAAGGCGTTTTTTTCTAGATATGTTTGAAATATTTTATTCCCTTCTTTAAAAAGTCAAAAACCTAATTAAGGTTGTTACATTTGTTTAAAAAAACGGGTTTAAACCAATTCCATGCAATAATTTAGTTTTTTAATGAGTGTAAACCTATTTAATGTGTGTGTATGGGGCGGTCACGTTTGGTTGGCCCATTAGGGGTCTTGTGTATTTGGTGCTACTCCCTGACCTGACATGTTGAGGGGGCGTTACCCTTCTTTAAAATAGACTTGAGCGGTAAAGTTAAAAGAATGAATCAAAAGTCTGGACTCACTTTGACTTTTACGGTGTGGATAGGATACAGCTGGACAAATACTTTGCTGTGTGTAAGTTGTTTTTGTTTCACGACTAGAAACACACACATATATATATATATTGTAGGTTATTAAGAGCAAAATATCAATAATTGCAGTGTATTAAGAGATGTTATCATTATCAGGAGCCACATGTATCACATGTTGAAGTGTGACATACACTGTGATTCCCAGCCTTAATTTCTTTATTGGCCTGTGGCATATTTTAACAACAATATTAAACCACACTCCACATAGAGAAAAATGTGAAGCAAAAAATGTAAATGTTGATACTAATACCTAGTAACGACACACACCTTTGTCTTCACATATATATAATATTTCTGGTAGACTTTTACAAAATAAAATGTGTTTTGTTTTTTTAAAATAATTTTTATGTTTAAAAAAAACATAAAATATATAATTATAAGCATATAATTAATTTTATGGTTTTTTTTGTGTTATGTATTTTTACAGATGTATAAAATCTCCAAAATACTACTTTATAAAATAACTTACTATTTTAAAAAACAACTAAGTGTGGGAGAATTTCTTTGGATGCTCTGAACAAAAAATATAGGAAACAAACCGAGACAAACATATCTAATTTCCCCAAAAATACATTATCCAGTGAAAAGGGGTGGACTCAACCCAATTTTATTTTCTGAGGGACGCTAGACTTCCAGAAGTCCTGATCCGGACCAACCCCTGATTAGTTGACCAGTTTTTCCGTCAGAGACTCAGCTGGCAATGGGTGACGCAAGAAGCGCTGCAGAAGTTTTTTGATGAATGTAAAAACGGCTGTGAATCATCCGCGGGCGTCAGTCCATCAAAGCACCTGCAGGAGATGATTACGGGCTGACGTCAGCGCATCCATTAGCATCATCCAAACGCACAAAGACGATCGTCTCGCACACACTTGATGTTTGCTTTCTCTCGGTTTGTTAGGCATAATTGTGGATGACCTCGTGTCCTTTTGCACTCGACTCAGCCGCCTCTTGTTTGTCATCATTAGGTCTCGGAGAGGACCAGTCTGCCGCTATTCTACGCCACGGCCGCCGTGTCCTGTGGTCGGGCATGGCACTGCCCGCTTGCCCTCGTGAGCCGGGTGTGCGTCAACACATCCCCTGGGAGGTACCAAACAATCCCTCAGTGAGTAACACCCAACACACACACACCCCATCTCCCGTGCCCATGTTTTTCACCCGTCACCCTGGCACAAGGCTCCACTATGCAGCATCACTGAGATGAGTGGAGTGATAGTATCTTTGAAGAATATCGTCTGCCAATAGCCTGCAGTTGGAAAAATGGAACATTTTGTTGACGAACCAGCACAGCTGTAGCAGCCATTAAATAGGTCACTTTCTTCTTCAGCAAGTCTTTTTAAACCGACTGACTAAAATGGCCTTTTATCAAGTAAATAAACACATGGCAGGCTTGTTTGCCATTTTCTATGCAAAGTGGAACCTCAAAATCATGTTGTTGGCTTTGAAACTGGAATTCCAAAACAGTTCAAGTTAAAGTTAAAGTACCAATGACTGTCACACACACACTATGTGTGGTGAAATTTGTCCTCTGCATTTGACCCATCCTCTTGTTTACACCCTGGGAGGTGAGGGGAGCAGTGAGCAGTAGCGGTGGCCGCGCCCGGGAATCATTTTGGTGATTTAACCCCCAATTCCAACCCTTGATGCTAAATGCCTAGCAGGGTGGTAATGGGTCCCATTTTTATAGTCTTTGGTATGACTCGGCGGGGGTTTGAACTCACGACCTACCGATCTCAGGGCGGACACTCTAACCACAAGGCCACTGAGTAGGTATTTGTGAGGTACTGGATTTTTTGAACAATAAAATGCACCGGATTAAAAGGCGCACTGTCGATAAACAGGTGTATTTGGGTCTATTTTTATACAATAGGCGCACCGGATTATAAAGCGCATTATAGGGCTCAAGTTGTAATTTTTTTTCTACATTTAAAACACTTCCTTGTGGTCTACATAACATATAATGGTGATTCTTTGGTCAAAATGTTGCATAGATTATGTTTTACAGACCATTTACAAGCCGAATTCTGACTGTCTCTTTAGGATGTGCCGTTGGGTGGGCGGTCTTATTTACGTGCCTCCACTTCGACCGCCTCTTCTCCCCGTCATCTTTGTTGTAGTTTTTAGCGCTTCCATAGCGAGTCTACTGACAGTTAGAAGTTAGAACGCTACGCTACTTTGTATTATGAATGGCACCAGCGAAGGATGTATGCCTCACAACAAGACGATAGGAAAAAAGGAGGAGCTTATTGACGGCGGCGCGGACTACAATGGCAGATGCGCGCAAAGTTTCGGGATTTATGAAGAACCAAAATACACAACATTAGGTACCGATAGGTAAGAAAAGTTGCTTTTGCATAATAGGTCAAACCAGAGCGCCAGATAATATGTTTCCTAACAGGTGCCCTTTCGGGGTCCTTATACACACACCGTTATAATCCGTATGTTTAAGCACATTACGTCTGACTACAGTAGTCGTAATGCTCTGACAATCCATCAAGCCGTGCGTCTTTGTAGCTTACCAAAGTTGTACTAAAACACTTTGACGGATTTTTCAGCGCCATTCTATATTCTCAATGAAACATCCAAGTTTTGGTGTTGCTTACTTACCGGTACTTGCTAGCGTCATTTATTGAACAGGAGGCACATGTGGACTGCATTATTATGTGTGATTGCCATCTACTGGTCACACTTATAATTACACCATGTACCACAAAAATTTGTTCGAGGTCAGTAAACACAACCAAAAATAATATATACACAAGGCGCACCCGGTTATAAGGCGCACTGTCGATTTTTGAGAACATTAAAGAATTTTAGGTGCACCGTCCCAAAAATACAGTATCCGTTCCAAAACGTCCAACGAAGAATCGTACAAATAACTAATACATTTTTCAATCAGAGTTAAACGGTGCTCTGGAATGTCTCATCACGTGAACATTGAAGGACAGGGAAGGGAACAAAGTGCTTGATTGTTCCTGCTTCGTCACGTTGTTCATCTTTTTGTGTGCGGTCTATGAACAAATACACGCCACACACAAGTAATAAAGATTATTACAGGATTCAATGCCCGAAATCTAAAATCCACAAAAGATTGGTTGTTTATTTTTCGTAGATGGAGTCACCGAAGCGTGAGATTTTTATTTTCGGGCACTCCATTCTGTGGAATGATACCGAGGCAAACAGACTTGTTTTTTATGTGAAGTGTGTTTCGGTATGATAACCAAGATAGTACACAAAAACCAGGGCAAACTTTTGGCGATATCGAACCATACATGAAGCAAATTTGTATGTTGCACGGGCAAGCTGTTACCTAAAACCTTTACTAACTGTACAGGCAATGTTTTAAATATCATTTTGAAGTGTAAAAAGTAAATTATTCAGTGTTTACTAAAGCTAAAACAAAGTAAAACTACTCGCTGTAGCTCTCAGGAGACAAAGGCTGATTTTTTTTTGTCCTTTCAGTACATTTTTAGTGTATTTTGGTCATAATTTATTATTCTATTACCAAAAATTTTCCTGAGACGTTTTTTTACATGTAAAATTCTAAGAAATTCAATGTCCAATTTTTTCACAGGTGTACGCTGACAATAAACAGGACATACAATTCCTTCATTTTTCAAAGGGCACAAAACGATTTTTAATTGTTTTTTTACTGTACTTTTTTTGCTCATATCTCTGTCAACATAAGCCTGGAATAAAAATACCAAACATGTCTTTTATGTGAATCTTTCAAACTCCTTTTGATCAAATGCTGTCACAGTTTTCAATTATTACACATTTGCATAAGATGAGTTATTACAATTAGGGATGTCCGATAATGGCTTTTTGCCGATATCCGATATTCCGATATTGTCCAACTCTTTAATTATCTATACCGATATCAACCGATACCGATATATACAGTCGTGGAATTAACACATTATTATGCCTAATTTGGATAACCAGGTATGGTGAAGATAAGGTCCTTTTTAAAAATAATAATAAAATAAAATAAGATAAATAAATTAAAAACATTTTCTTGAATAAAAAAGAAAGTAAAACAATATAAAAAGAGTTACATAGAAACTAGTAATTAATGAAAATGAGTAAAATGAACTGTTAAAGGTTAGTACTATTAGTGGACCAGCAGCACGCACAATCATCAATCAATCAATCAATCAATGTTTATTTATATAGCCCTAAATCACAAGTGT
Organism: Entelurus aequoreus; assembly: GCF_033978785.1. NCBI lineage: Eukaryota > Metazoa > Chordata > Actinopteri > Syngnathiformes > Syngnathidae > Entelurus > Entelurus aequoreus. The sequence continues at coordinate 12,634,710 of NC_084744.1, forward strand.
CTCAAAGGGCTGTACAAGCCACAACGACATCCTCGGTACAGAGCCCACATACGGGCAAGGAAAACTCACCCCAGTGGGACGTCAATGTGAATGACCATGAGAAACCTTGGAGAGGACCGCATATGTGGGTAACACCCCCCCCCCCTCTAGGGGAGACCGAAAGCAATGGATGTCGAGTGGGTCTGACATAATATTGTGAAAGTCCAACACATCAGCGAAAGTCCAGTCCATGGTGGGGCCAGCAGGAACCATCCCGAGTGGAGACGGGTCAGCAGCGTAGAGATGTCCCCATCTGATGAACAGGCTAGCGGTCCACCTCGGGTTGGGAGCAGAGTAGAAAAGAAAAGAAAAGAAACGGCAGATCAACTGGTCTAAAAAGGGAGTCTATTTAAAGGCTAGAGTATACAAATGAGTTTTAAGATGAGACTTAAATGCTTCTACTGAGGTAGCATCTCTAACTTTTACCGGGAGGGCATTCCATAGTATTGGAGCCCGAATAGAAAACGCTCTATAGCCCGCAGACTTTTTTTGGGCTCTGGGAATCACTAATAAGCCGGAGTTCTTTGAACGCAGATTTCTTGCCGGGACATATGGTGCAATACAATCGGCGAGATAGGCAGGAGCTTGACCGTGTAGTATTTTATACGCAAGTAGTAAAACCTTAAAGTCGCATCTTAGGTGCACAGGAAGCCAGTGCAAGTGAGCCAGTATAGGCGTAATATGATCAAACTTTCTTGTTTTTGTCAAAAGTCTAGCAGCCGCATTTTGTACCATCTGTAATCTTTTAATGCTAGACATAGGGAGGCCCGAAAATAAAACGTTACAGTAATCGAGACAAGATGTAACGAACGCATGGATAATGATCTCAGCATCGCTTGTGGACAAAATGGAACAAATTTTAGCGATATTACGGAGATGAAAGAAGGCCGTTTTAGTAACACTCTTAATGTGTGACTCAAACGAGAGAGTTGGGTCGAAGATAATACCCAGATTCTTTACCGAGTCGCCTTGTTTAATTGTTTGGTTGTCAAATGTTAAGGTGGTATTATTAAATAGATGTCGGTGTTGAGCAG